>NC_028646.1:2710921-2769956 GCF_001406875.1 Solanum pennellii
TCGTCTTCAACTCAACCGCAACTCTAGCCAGTCTTCATCAAGCCAGATTTCAGGGTGAGCTATTGCTTCTAGCTTGGACTGGATCTTCCTCTTCATGTCTTGATGCCTTGAGATTCCGGCATGGACTAGCTTTTTACTTATTTTAGCTTCTTAGATACTCTTAGATTAGTAATTTGAGGATAGATGTTCTTGTGGTGATGACTTCCAGGTTTTGGGAATAATAAGTATTGAGTTTTTATAAGTTATTTAATCGATTTTCATTAATGAGTTTTAAGTCTTCCGCATTATATTTTGTTAACTATTGGTAAATGTTGGGGATTGGATTGGTTGGTTCGCTCACATAGTAGGATAAGTGTGGGTGCCAGTCGCGGCCCGTTTTGGGTCGTGACAATATTCTAAAACAATATGAAAAGTATTATAAAATAACAATTAATTTACATATTAATATGATGGAAAAATACATCTTAAAATGTTAATCAAGATTTTTATTGTTTGACTCTAAAAATAGAAATTATGACAAATAATATCGAACGAAATGAATATATAGTTTGAGAAGTGGACAATTATGATAATGTTTGACACATGGAGGAGGTCCCAATAACTGTTTTTTTGGGATCAAACTGACATTGAATAGTTCTTACCCATGTGAATGAACATGTGTTCAAATTAATCCTCCCCACATTGGAAGGGGAAAAGTCACACTCATGACAGTAGATGTTTCTTTAATGGCATAATTGTATTGGTCTACAATTTAAGAAAGAATATTTTTTACAAATTAGATTTTTTAATTTAGATGAAAAAAGTTTTAAGTATAGTCTTGAAGTATTTGAAATTAAGTATATATATATACGTTCTTCCTTAATAGTTTAGTTCATACATGGTTTTGATGTTTATACACTTAGCGCGTTGTATTAAATAAAACTAAGTGCTTCTCAAGTTACAATTTGTGTAAATTTACTTTGATTCCTTTAAGTTTTAGGATCTGTTTAAAAAGAAATAAATGATTATAACCAGACTATTAACTATTGAAATAATAATTACATAATCTAATAGTTATTATAATCTGTTTATTTGTCAAAATGTAATTTCCTTTGTCATGTTCGATTGAACAAATATAATTACACAATCAAATGAAATAGAAAAGTTTGCCCTTTTTTTCCCTATGAAATATATATATATATATATATATATGAAAAAGGAAAAAAAGAATTTAAAAAGATTATCTTAAAGTTACATCAAATTCTTGACTCCCTCTCATAATCACATCAAGTTTTCCATTTACCTAATAATTACTCCTTCATTTTTCTATTTAAATTTCATCATATTAGATTTTACGTCTCTTAAGAAATTAAGTAGTAAATTCTTGTTTAGTAATCTCTTTTAATAAATAAACTTAAGTTAATTTATTCTGATTAAATAAATTGACCAATAAAGATATATTAATTATTTAGTTTTTATATATTAATTAAATTTATTCTTTTAAGGCTAATAACTCTTAAGGATAAAATAGAAAGAATAATACGATACTTATTTGAACAAAGGGGCAACATGAGAAGGTGTTATTGAATTTAGAGTTACATACTTAGTTCGTTTGGATTTGCTACGGATGTGGCAAAGTGTTCAGAACATATATGTGACAGAGACACGTGATTTTAGATAGGAGGGTGTAGAAATCGCGTACTAGGGTAGAAGGTTTAGTAGATAATGGAATATTGTTTTGCTTCTTGTTGTTCGTATTCAAACTTTAATTAGGCTTTAATTTATATATATTAGTCACATTGTTATGCTTTCATCATTGTTTACTTTTTTTTTTTTGTATGTGTGAAGAAGATGTTTGGAACCTCTTTATCTTCACGAGATACTGGTAATGTCTTCATTTACACTTTTCTCATACCTTATTTCAAGATAGTGATAAGATCTTCATTTACACTTTTCTCATACGTTATTTATGACTTCACTGGATATATTGTTATTATTATTATTATAATTTAAAATTGAAACATTTATTTAAAGACGACGCAAATTTATTATACCACCGTAACCCTTAAATAACAATGAATTTGTTTCACTAATTAGTCAAACCAAATGATATAGATTATAATCACTCTATATTAGCCCCATCAATAATCTGATGTTTGATTCATTATCTCTTATATTTTTCTAATAATTGGTTAGTCCATTTTTTCAATTGAGCAAAGATTTGGCTAATTTAATCATTAGTTGTTAACCACTTACTTGGAACAAAAGAGAAGAAAAAGAAAACAAAAGGGAAATAAAAATTGAAATTTTCACCAAATTTTCTATATGCCACTATTAAGTATTATTTTCATTCGATCTGTGTATTGAAGTTTGATTAAATATGAAATTCATATAACAAAATCTATTTTTAAAAACGTCATTCTCATTAAGACTTTTTTCATGTTCAAAACTCGACCCCTGATTTCTAATTAAAGATCTTACTATCATGTTACTCCAATACATCTGATGCTTCAAGTCGGAAACAATACATATTAGAGTTTGACCATAAATATTGGAAAAATAAAAAAATCGAACCAAACAAAATTCATTTAGTTCATCTAGTTGAGTGCAATTTATCTCTTAACAGTTCGATTCTTTAATTTGATGTTTGATTTAAAAGCCAACTTTTTTTGGTGCATCGAAAAAATCAAATTTTATTATATATATATATATATACACTCTCCATTCTATTTCATGTGACAATATTTGACCGGACACGAAGTTAAGAAATAATAAATACTTTGAAATGTTTATCAAATTGTACTTCAAAAAAGTAAACTCTTTTTTTTTCTCTCCTAATAAATGTATTAGATTAGTATATTTAAAATTAAGTGGGAGCAACAACGGTAAAAAAGAATTGTACCTTTAAATACTTACTATATAATGAAATGTAAAAAAAATTTAGATTGATAAAAGAAAATTAACAGTGTCACATAAAATAAGACGAAAAATATATTTTTTATTTTTATTTTTTTAAAAAAATTATATAATTAGGATTAGAGTTTTTTTGTCCTGCTTTTTGTTTCTGGGACCTCATTCATGGAAATTTGAGAGTTCAATATTGACTACTATTATGATTTGGTTATGATTTGATATTTATTTAATCCACTCATATGTATTTGAAAATTCATCTTAGAAAGAAGTATCAAATTAAATCAAACTGAATACGAGAAAGATAAATCTATTCGAACCAAATTCAATGATGTTTGGTGCACTTTTTTTTATAAATGAAAGTTTGATGAATTGAGCTCAAGTTTGATAAAATCAAATCGAAGAACCAAACAGTATCCACCCTCTACACCAATTAGAGTTGGTATGCATTAGCTTTGAAAAAAAAAATAGCTTTTAAGTCAAAAAAATAAAAAAAAATAGGAGAGTCGTACTTTTGATTTTTAACTTTTTGAAAAAGGTTATTTTGAAGTTACTTTTAACTTTGTCAATACTCACAAAAATTAAAAATGACTTCTTTTTATGGGGTTTCTCACCCGAGTTTGATATCCACGTTGGGATTGAGTCTTACCAGCTTTAATGTCAATCCAAACAGGTTCTAATTTTATAAAAATAACTTAATTGTCGCTAAATATACTCCCTTTGTTCCTAATTACTTATCCACTTTCGATTAGACACACATATTTAGAAAACAATGATTGGTATAGTAAGTTTACCATTTTATTCCTATTAATTATAAAGTGGATGAATTAAAAAATTCATGATTTTCAAGAAGTTCTATATTTTTCAAAGTAATTAATTGAGGGTATAATATGTTAAAAGAACTATTTTTTCTTGATTTGTCAAAATGAACAAGTAATTAGGGACAACTAAAAAATAGAAAGGGACAAATAATTAAGGATAAAGTGAGTATTTTTTTTAGTAACAATTAACACTTTTTGTATTGTCTCTAAACCTTATAACAACATTAAATCTTATGATAGTTAATTAATATCCATAAAAAACTCTCTTTAGTAATGTGCATTTTAATTGTCCTAAAGGCTATTTTATTACTCGCTTTGTATACCATTAATACATGTTTCATTTTTCAAAAGTCAATATGACTAATTCTCAAAGTGAAATTAGATTACATTAATTCGATATTTAAAAAAAAATTAGATATTAAAAATTATACGAAAAATACTATAAGATTGCATATTAATATGATGAAAAATATATCATAAAATATAAGTCAAACTCTTTATCGTTATTTGTTTGACTCTAAAAAGAAAAATATTCCGATAAGTGGTCGAAGACCGTACAACAACCCCTAACACAAACGAAAAATCATTCGGTATAATAATTTTAAGCGATAATTGTATAAAATGGCAAACTAATAATGAAAAATAAATATAATAGCTACCGTTTGATTTATTTGTGTTCTATAGCAAACTGTTTGTCAGTCACCTCTCTCCCTCTTATTCTCAGTTGCCACTCTCCCTCTCTTGCTCGCTCGCCTCTCTCGCTTTATACAATAGAGCGAAAATTGTATAAAGTGAGAGAAAATTGTATCTACAAATACATATATTTTCATCTTATACACTTATCATTATACAATGCAAATATTTTCCTACCCAATTTTCAATTGTCTTGCTCTCTTTCTCGTTTTATACATATACAAATTATACAACTGATTTGTATAAGTTTTTGCATTTGTATAAGGATACTTTTGTATAATGTTCATTTAAACATATACAATTGCACAACTTATACACATACATAAAATTGAAATCTGTTTGTATAATGTATATATACAGAATCATACATCTAAACTAAATCTTCACTATATGAATATACAAACAATTGTTTTCTCTTTTTTCTTAACTTTATACAATTTCTTCTGCACTGTAAAAAATATACTAATTATACAATTCACTAAACAACGATTCATCCGTAGTTTACAAACAAATGTTTTCTCTTTACTTTATACAATTTCTTCTGCATTGTATAAATATACTAATTATACCATTCACCAAACAACGATTTATCCATAGCAAACTGTTTGTCAGTCCCTCTCTCCCTCATATTCTCGCTCGTCACTCTCCCTCTCTCGCTCGCCTCTCTCGCTTTATACAATAAAATTATATAAATCGTGTTTCTAATTGTATAAAGCGAGAGAAAATTGTACATACACATGCAAATACATATATCTCCATCTTTTACACTTATAATTATACAATAAAAGTACTTCCCTGACCATGTCTCTTTTATCTTTCACTCTTTCTCGTTTTATACAAATTTAAAATGTATATAATTTCTCTCTTTCTCGTTTTATACAATTCGATTCAATTGTATATTCCTGCCCAAGTCTCTTTTCCCTTTCTCCCTTTTTCGTTTTATACAAATTCAAACTGTATATAATCGTCCTATACACTTATAATTATACAATTTGTTTTATATGTTTCGTTTTATGCACTTCGTTTTATACAATTCTCTGCCCAAGTCTCTTTCTCTTTCTCGTTTTATACACTTCGTTTTATACAGTTCGCTTCAATTGTATATGTACAACGAATTATACATATATTTGTTTACCATGGAGTGCAATTATGTAATCTTTGCTATAAGATACAAATATAAATTTTATATTTACTATATGTGAAAGTTGCCTTAATTTTAAACACACAATATAATATTATATATATATATATATATATATATATAAGTTAGCTATATGTCACTGTTAAGTTCCTTCAAACCATTATTTGCTTTATTGGACTTTGAATAATCAATCAAATGCTCAAAATTGAAAATAATACATATGAAAAATCCTTATTTGTAACAATTTTAAAGTTTACAATTCCAAAATATAGAAAATGTCACTGTATCAGAAAATTTGCCTACCAATAATAACAAAAAAAAATAATATTCAGAGTGATTTTATAAATGAACTCAATCTCTTAAAAAAAAAAGAATTGAGATTATTCAACGATTTCAATATATATATATATATCATTAAATAGTACATAACAATAAATAAATTAGAAAATCTTCATGTATGATAGAATACCTAGAATGCCCCCAAATAAGAACACAAAATCTTCAATGATTTCACTAAATTTGTTATATATCACTAATTAATATCATGTTAAGATACTCCAAACATATCTATTTCTATATTGGACTTTGAAAAATTAATTCAATGTTCTAATCTAAAAGTAGTACATATGAGAAACTATTACTTATACCAAATTTCAAAGCAATCCAATTTAGAATATTAAAAATATTCTCATTATAGACAAAATGACATGATAATTTCTAAAAAAACAACCAAAAACAAAAAATAAGAAATGGTATTTTTCTAACATTTTAACTAAATATGGAACATATCACTATCAACTCTCTCAAATACATTATTAGATGTCGAAAAATCACTTTAATATTTTAAATCGCAGTTCTAAAGTCAAACATTTTAATAACGATGTTTAAAATTGATTATGTAAAAAAATATCTTTATGACTTATATGACACTATAATTTTCGACGAACAATCATTCGAATTGGGGATAGTACATATAGAAAAAAACCATTACATATAACAATTTAAAAGCATTCAAATTCATAAATAACAAATTCCTTCGTATCGACAAGTAAACATTACAACATTCATCTACTGAAAACGCCACTCGTAAAACTAATATAAAAAATACCCTTTTATCGGCAAGCAGACATGACAACATATAATACCAAAAATACCCTTGTATAGGCAAACAAGCATAACAACATCTGACTAGTTAAATAGTCACTCGTATGGCTTATTAGCAACCAAAAATTGGATGAGAATTGCATCAATAAAATAGTGATCCATTCAATAAGCAAATTGAATCATAAAAAATGGAACAAACTTGTGAAGGGTCAACAATTTTGCCCCAAGAAATCATTTTTGAGATTTTCTTGAGGTTACCTATCAAATCACTCTTGAAATTCAGGTGTGTTTCGAAATCTTGGTTTTTTTTGCTCTCAAATCCTTTATTCAGCAAAACCCATGTCGATTTTTGCTTAAAGAACCCCGATTTGACTGGTTATAGACTTGCTGTGGTAGCTTCTGTTTATGGTTCAGGTAGAAAATGCAATTTTTACAACTTGGGGTTTGAAAATTCATGTCTTAGTTTGGCTAGAAATAGTTGTCCTGTTAAATCTTTAGCTATTTCAGCTAGGATTTTGGGTTCTTGTAATGGGTTGATTTGTTTGACTAGTGACTCGTTTACATTAATGTTATTGAACCCATGTACTGGAAAGTTTAATGTGTTTCCTGATTCAATGCTTCGGAGTAATGGCGGTGGTGTTGGTTGTTTTATTAGATATGGGTTTGGTTATGATGCATCTTTTGAAGATTATAAGGTTGTGAAGATCTTTAGTTTTCCTCATATTGAGGGGAGATATGAGAATATGGTTAATGTTTATAGCTTAAAGGCTAAATCTTGGAAAATGATTGAGGGATTCAATAGTGGTAATTTAAATGGAAAGGTTGGTGTGTTTGTAAATGGGGCACTTCATTGGGAAGCATGCCATAGTCATTGTTCGGGTTTGTTTTGGGAGATTGTTACTTTGGACCTGTCTGCAGAGAGATATGGGAGAATAGCACTGCCTAATTATGAAGATGGAGGTGTTTATTGGAGATTAAGTGTTTCGAGGGGGTATTTAGTTGGTTGTTGCAACTACGAAAAGAATAAGGCAGATGTGTGGGTGATGAAGGAGTATGGTGTTAAGGAATCCTGGACTAAATTGGTTACCGTCTTGTTACCTGTTGATCGTAGGGCTTATATCTTACCATTGTTCGTGGCTGAGAACTGTGATGAATTTTTGCTGCAGCGTGGGGAAGAGCTAGCACTGTATAATTCTGGGGATGGTTCATATAAGCGACTTGACGGTTACTCATCCGGTGATTATTTTCGTCAAGCTCAAGCTACGACCTACTTTGAGAGCCTTGCTTCACCTCATATGTAGTGATGTGGTTACAGATAACACCGTGGAGGCAGAGAAATCAAAAGAGGGTAAAAATCTTTCTAATTGTCTTGTATCCATGTTCTCATATTTAGTGATCACATTGTATCTTTGTCATTGTGTTCTTTTGCGTTCTTCCTTATCATGTAATGCTTGATACTTCAGCAACATTGAAATATTATTGTTATCATGCTCAATTAAGTTCTATCTTCCCGCACAATTCATATCATGTTGATACACAATCCTGAATCCCAACTAGGAAGTAGCTGGTTGAATGCATTAATAAAGTGTGCGCTGGTTATCTTGTCGTGAGCTTTATGAAGATTAATAGAGTAACTCGGTTGAGTATACGACAAAGTTGTATATCTTAGTACAAAATGGAGCTTGTTTGTGTAAGTGGTTTTAGGTTGATTACTTAAAATTTAAGTGCTGCAAGTTTTTCTGTTGTATGTTTCTGGTGTGTTTTTCCCTCTTCAGGAACTGAGNCACCCACCCAGTATAACTGCCCTTCCCAATATGTTTTCATAGAGAAAAATTATCAATACTGATTAGCCCGAAAACTGACCTAGAACATGTGTCTTGCTCCCATTTGTTAACAAGAGATTCTTCCCCGTCTCTTCATTGCAGATGGACAAGATGTGTTATGTTATTGGTGATGTAGATTGATTGCATTCTTGATCTTGTAGCGTCACTTTAACTAAGGTAGCATTGAGGTAACCGAGACACAACCCTTGAATTGGTTTGCGTACAAACTAGTGCATGTGTTTGTTAGAATGCTTAAAGTGAAGTAGTCATGTTATCCTTAACCGTGTGTGTTATGCGGAATTCGAGATAATACGAGAAAATATAAACGCGAAAAACAAAGACAACAGATTTACGTGGTTCACCAATAAATTGGCTACGTCCACGGGGAAGAAGGGGAGCAGTTTTATTATGGAGAGGCAAGAACAGAATTACAGAATAGGGTTTGCCATAGCGTCTATATATAGTGCTAAGCTACGCCCTAACAGGCTTGGGCCCAACATACAGAATTGACAGATAATTAAGGGCCCAATACAACAACCCGTCCTTTCTGTTTGTAACGGGTCCGATCCAAGGCATTCAACAGTGTGTGTGTTGGAACAAGCATATTTCACGGAAAGACACAAAATTATCCCGAGAAGATAATTAGATAAATAGTGACTAAGTTAAGCCTTCATATGTCGTACATTACTTGTTATAACTCTTGTGAATGTCTCGAAGTGAAACTTGCTAGTTATATCTGTTGAATGCTTTAAGTGATTGACCATGTCTGAGTAAAGTGTGTATGATATGAACGCCCTGGACTGTACGGTTTATATGCTTGATTGTTTGCTTTCCCATGTTCCCTTGTCATCGATAAAGGGACGAGGGACAAATTTATATTGTCAATACAAATGACACGATCAATCAATGCAGGAATCACAAGAATTCTGGGTTTGTTCATCATCAAATCAAGTTCTGCCTTTGAAGCTGCCTTTAGTAAGTTCTCGTGCTCAGTGTATTTTCCAGGTATCTTTTCGAATGGTAGCATTGTTCGTTCGATAGAGCTATGCATTTTGCTAGCATGCATCGAGCACGAGAGTATTGAGGTTCAAAGTACACACAGTCCATCCAATTCTGTCTCTAACATACAGAAGGAAAGAATCTTCGAGATGTTTCGAAGATACTGGCAATACTATCCAGAAGATTTAAGATGAATTGTTTGGCTTTATATTACTTTTGGTGTAAAGAAGAATTTGTATGATGCACTAGGAAACTTTTGTTTGCAGTATAATGGAATTTAACTTTTAAGTCTAACATCTATGATAATTTTAAGCGGGGAAAAAAAGGTTTAAAATGTCCCTAACATGTTAAAAATAATATATAAATCAACGACAGCATACCCCGTGAAATAATATAGAGATAAAAGTTGAATAACATTCTTCTCGAATTTTATTATTATTATTATTATTGTTATGGCCAAATACATAAACAGATCCCTAAACTTATTGGGTTTTTTCCCTCGGCTATCTCAACTACGTCATTTTTCTATTGATCATTGAACCACTCATAATTTGTTCCTCTAAAACACTGTTGGTTGATTTTAATCGGCTTTTTTTTTATTGTAAATGCCTTCAATTGTGTTCGAATTATAATAATTATGATTGAAGGAATGAAGACAAACCGTGTTAGTCTCATATGTTTTCTAATGTGTTCAAATGACTTAAGTAAAATACAATTATTTTTGAACATTTTCACTATCAATTGGACTAATGAGTTGTGGAACAACATATGTATCCTCTATCAATGCCCCTCATAAATCTGGTTCCACATCAGACAGCGGTGTTTGTTTAAACGAAACAAATTATGAGGATTCAATGATTCAATAGAAAAATGACGTAGTTGAGGTACAAAAGACCCAACAAATTTAGAAATCTGCTTATGTATTTGGCCTATTGTTACGCAGGTGAAAGAATAAACATGTTTGGTAATAAAATTCTTCTAAATCAAGTTAATTATTTGAAAAAGGTAATTCCAATTACGACGTCGTTCTATCGTTGACTACTCAGCCGAGTATAGCGTGTTTTCCCTCTGAAAATTTCTTCGATTATCGGTGGAATTTGCAGAAATGGCGGATCGGTTTTACCCAAATGTAATGCCGGATTTTGTTGCAGAGAATCCGGCGATAGAAGAAGAACAACATCCAAATCCGCAAGGAACGAATGAATCATTGTTGAAGCTTCTCTCAACACCGTACCACATTCTATCGAAAAAGTTCAAACGCGCAGCTCTCGATCTCAAAGAAACTGTAAGCAACTTGATATTCAACATTTATTAATACACATAATTTTTAATAATATCACTTTTTTGCGCAAGTTTCACGATTCAACTATCAGTTGTTTACTTTTCACAGTTGAGGTAGGAAAATAGAGCAAATTATGATTGAGATATGAAACTCGTTCTGATGTGTTTTTGACGGTTGACTCTTATTAATAGTCTATTTGATCAAAAGAGATAATAAGAGGATGGAATAGCAGAAGATGTTTTTTTGGGAAGCTAGTTTTACTGTGTACTTTTGGAACGTTGGTCAAGAATAACTTGTTGATCAGATATTGGTAGAAGTGTTTTTCAAATTGATTAGTCAAACATAAACGGTTACTCTTCGAAAGTACTTTTTTTTTTTTTCGGAAAAGACATTAAATAAATTACTTTTTTCAATTAAGTAGATTTTGGAAGCTCGGTCAAACAGGCTATAAATAGCTAAATGACATGAGGCCTACTATGGTTGATTTTAGCTAGTTTGAGTTTGAGGTGTCATTGTTGTTTTTGACAAAGTGATGTTTGGTGCGGTTGCTGACAGATAGTGGCGGAGACATGGGGACTAACAAGGCAACAGGTTCCAGATTTTACGCTTTATTGTGGAACCCTTGGGACTGCTTTTTTGCTCTTCAAAGCCTATCAGGTGACGAAGAACACGAATGACCTTGCTGTTTGCTCTCAGATTGTTAAGGATTGTGACTCTGCTTCTCGACACTCAAGGTTTGCGCTTGATCTTGGGAAAGTCCTATCCTTTCTATGTTATATGCATTGTGGTTCATTTAAAGTTTTCAATGACGATCATCAAAATGAACTTTTTGTTGATTTTTTGTGTTACTTTGATCAATATCTCGCACGCCTTTCTTGGTTACTAAATGAAAGATTCAAATGGCGTCAAGATAAGAAATCGGGCCTTTTTTTAGTTGATTTATGTGTTAATTGGATCCACGAGTTCTAATTATTTGGCATCCCTTTGTGGGGTTTTCAATGTAAAGCTTCAATTGACAGCAATATGAGGAAAATGGACTTTTCTGGTATATGTTTTGTGTTACTTTGGATAAAATGATCTTGAGGGAAGTGATGACTTCCTGGCTTTTCAATTTAAAGCTTCAAATGGCAACCGGATAAACAAAATGGCCTTTTTTTGGGTTGATTATTGTGATAATTTGATCAATGAATTATAGGGATGTGACGTTCCTCTGTGGGAGACCTGGGGTTTGTGCACTAGGTGCCGTCGTTGCCAAGTACATGGGTGATGATCAATTGGATTTTTACTATGTATCTCAATTTAAAGAGGTTCGTTTTGATAGCTTATAGACTTTCATATTAAATTTATGTCTTGTATAAGCTTGCGGTTTGTTTTCCTATTACGTGATAGCTTACAAGATACACATTTGGTTCTACGAGCAGATAAAACTAACCAAAGATCTTCCTGATGAATTGCTGTATGGTAGAGCTGGATACCTCTGGGCATTCCTATTCGTAAATAAGCACATTGGCGAAGGAACAATTCCATCCACCTACACTGTAAGTGCAACAATAAGTTTTGTAATCTAAGCGGGCATTAGTCAGGCGATTGTGGAATCCAATCCGAACTTATCCTTTCTTGATTGTATCTTAGGCTAATGTGATCAATGAAATCATCAAGAATGGAAGAAAATTGGGCGGAAAGGGCAGAAGCCCATTGATGCATGAATGGTATGGTGAGATGTACTGGGGTGCAGCTCATGGATTGGCTGGAATTATGCATGTTCTGATGGACTTTGAACTGAATCCCGATGATCTTGAAGATGTCAAAGGGACTTTAAGGTACATGGTTAAGAATCGGTTTCCCAGTGGAAATTACCCTGCAAGTGAAAATGATAGGAGGACAGATTTACTTGTGCATTGGTGCCATGGAGCTCCTGGGATTGTGCTAACACTTGTCAAGGCAGCTGAGGTGATAACCCTTTAATTATATTTGCCTCACATGCCTTTATGTATGACATCGTACTGATCGCTAACACTTGTCAATGCCAGGTTTTTGGAGACGAAGAATTTATCAATGCAGCAGTAGCTGCAGCAGAGGTAGTATGGAACCGCGGCCTTCTTAAACGTGTTGGGATTTGTCATGGCATCAGCGGGAATGCTTATGCCTTCTTATCTCTGTTTCGGCTCACAGGAAATGTGGAGTACTTGTATAGAGCCAAATCTTTCGCCTGCTTCCTTCTTGATAGAGCTCACAAGCTAATAGCGAAAGGAGAAATGCATGGAGGTGATACCGCATACTCCCTTTTTGAAGGTATTGCAGGTATGGCTTATCTTTTCCTAGACATGACAGATCCAAAAAACGCCCGATTTCCTGCCTATGAGTGAAAACTTCATAGAACTCAGAGAGCAAGGCATAGTAGCAGTTCTCTTACAGGTATAGCAAACTCTCTTCTGTGATATGTACCTAAATCTCTTCTATTCCATTTGCATGTTAGACCAGATTCAAAATGATTCAATCAAGTATAACAGGAAATGTTGCTGTAAAGTATGTAGAACCGAGGCATACAAAACGCCCAAAATCCGCTTCAGCTGGCCCTGGTTCCTGCAAAAAATAGGCGAGCCAAAGCCAGATATTTCAAATTTTATGAGTTCTGAATTTTAACATAACTGACTAGTAAAATGTGCAAGTATTAGTCATGAGTTAGGACTTTAAATTGTGTTTGTGAGGTAAACAAAAAATATTATTTTAAGAATATATATAATTTAATATGTAATATAGAAAAGGGTGAAGGATCATTTTTGCTCCCCTCCTCTACAGTTGAAAAGGATTTAATATTATATCAGTTTATACATCAACATATTCAGTGTAATTTCACAAGTGGGGTTTAAGAAGGGCAAGATGTACGCACCAGAGAGGTTTCTAACAAAAACTCGAATCAAAAGAAGTTTGATCAAAGCAGGATTAAAAGAAATACGACAATAAAATAGCAAGATGAACAAGGCAAAGGAGCAATATGTAGTGGTATTTTTTTTTGTTTACGAATTGGAGCAACAAACAGGAATAATCCTAAAATGGAAAAATGAGAGAAGATTACACCTTGTCTCTTTCCACACAAAAGTACTACAACACTCGGGTTATTTACTACAGTTTCACCCTAATCCTCGATTTTATATTTTTCTGAAAATATATCATATACTGTCTAATCACTTTCCCTCACCGTGATTTTATCCTTTTAATATTATACTATCTATCCATATATACTCTTAAAGTTATAAAAGTGACTCAAATTTGTCCTTTCACCAACCTCATTTATTTTAATCAAAATGACATGTCAACTCATAACATCAACTTTTTATCTGCCACCACTATCTAAAAATACTCTCACCCACCATCGAAACACATATTTCGTTCAATAAAACACTAGAAAATAACTTACTCATGATAAATAATTTCTTAAAAAATGACTTTCGTCCTATAAAAAACATACTCATACCTGTGAAGCTTGAGTCCTCTTACATTCACATAATTGTGATGAATTTTCTCCATTGTGATGGTTTTTTTTTTTTTGTATATATAAAGAGAAACAAATTGACAAGTCCAATGTGTATTATGGGGACATATTGGACACGTTACATTAATAAAGAGGAATTTTTTTCTATATAACTTATTTTTTTTAGTTATATTTACCATGTTTCGTTTTTATTCTTTAATTTTTTTAACATTTAAAATGTACGTTTTAATCATATTAATATAAAAATGATTGTAACCTATAGTAATTTTTTGTATAGTCTTTTTAATATCTATATTTAAATTATTTAATCAATCTGATTCAATTTAACTTTAGAGATCAGTTAATTGACTTTCGTAAACGAAACGTATTATATAAAACAAATTAAAAAATTATATCATATTTAAAAATTGTGATCTTAACTAATTTAAATTCGCACCACATAATACTACGTATATTAAATGGGGAAGTGCTCTTAGATTTTTTATTCTAAGGACAAAATCTTAAATCTCAGATTCAGAATAATGAGATATATCTTATTCATTTTACAACAATTTTTTAATGATTAAAAAAAACAAGGTATGTGCATTATTATTTCAATTCAAATAATTAATTGGGTAATTTTTCTCAGTTAAAACAACACTTATTTTAAAAAGAAAGGAAATATTTGCAGTTTGTAATCAAACTTTAGCTATGATTATGAGAAGTCTGGTCTTCACAAGTTACATTTCTTAAAAAAAATAAAAATGTGTTGATTTTTCAAAATAATTTTTTTGGGTGGATGAATTTGTTAATTGATTTAATTTATTTAAAATGTGACCAATACGGAATTGTCACATATTTAAGGTATTGATTAAAATTATTTAAATTAATGATTTTTTTTTAAAAAATAATCAATATTGAATCCAAAGGTGGAGGACGTAAAGGGTATTTGAAGCCAATGAGTGTGTTTCAGATTCTTTTTAGTTAATTATTTATATATTTAATAAAATATTAAATAGAATTATAAGCTCTAACTAAAAGTACTAGGAATCATTGGGTGGGTGTAAAAGAAATAATTTTAAATATAGTGTATTAGTACAATTGATATTGGGTATGCTAAATTTATTTTTTATGTATAGTTGATTTAGTATATTAAAAATCACATACATGCATAATTTCTAAATACTATATATACTTATCAACATTCTACAAATAGAATGAATTATTTTTTTTAAGAACAATGGATAACTTTAATCATACTATTTGTTCCGATTCGTTTCGATTCCATCTCGGTATATAGTAAAACGGAACGGAACCGATTATTCATCTCGGTAATTCCGATCCGGTTCATCCCGATACCGGTCAATATACCGGTCAACAGGTTCCGTTTCGGTCCGATATCGGTTCGTTCTGATCCGGTGAATCGGTTCCGGTCCGTTGACCAGTCTTACTAATGCATACATTAATCACATAATCATTCAATTATTAATAATTTTAGAAAATCAAGACACAACTATTGATAATTTGATATCTATAAACTCAATTCAATTAATTTAAATGATTTTTTATTATTATTTTCATTTTTTATTAAAAGGCAAGTCTTTGATTAGCAAAAATGCTTTTAGCATCTGCAAATTGTAAATTAATCTGCAAAAATAGCTATAAATTAGGCGATGTTTTAGCAACATGTCTGGTTATGGAAGCCAAAAATGTGTTTCTTGATTTCTCCATTGATATCCCCCTTCTTCTCCATCACTTCTGCTGTCTGCCATCAACAGTTGAATCAAGAACATGGATTTACCTTAATCTATGCCATAAAAGGTACATGCCCCTTTTTTATGTGAGCTCCAAAGGTGCAAACTTTATATCTTTTTGGGGATTTTCACCATTTCCTATTGAATCAAAGAACACAAATTTCTCTTATTATATAAAGGGTGATATCTTTTTTGTATGTATGCTGTAAAGATGCAAACTTTATGCCTTTTTTGGGTTTTTACGCTTACACAGAATAGTTGAATCAAGAACACAAATTTCTTTAATAACACAAAAGGGTGATACGCTTTTCATTATGTATGCTGTAAATGTGCAAAACTTTTTTTTTTTTTTTGGGGGTGTCATCATTACCCAGAACTGTTGAATCAAGAACAGAAATTTCTCTTATTATATGCTAATTAAAGGTGGTGCCCACTTTTTCTTGTTGTGTATGTGCATGCAGTTTGAAAACTTTTATATTCTTTTTGTCTTATGTAATGATGTTATTTGTTGGATGTAAAAAAAGAGAGGAAGTATTTAGATTAACAACTTTTTTCCATAATTGTGCACCTGTAATGAAGGCAATTAAGCAAAAGTTCCCTTTGATTGTGGTGTTAATCTCTAATTTGTTTGTAATTATCCCACATTTCTCCTCTCTTTTTTTTCCCTTTTTGGAGTTAAATTATTTTGGTGATTGAAGTAAAGAGTGAGGATTGAAATGATGATAGTTTGAAATTGTAAGAAGGAAGCATGGGTTAGTGTAATCATTTGAACAACTGTTTATTATCATTCTTCTTTAACCTTTTTTTTGTTTCTGTTTGAAACTTTGGGAAATTTTTTGATCTCCCAACAATTTTTCTTTCTAAATGAGATTAAGGCGTAGCCAATGCATTCTTTCTTGTGCCTCCTACTACAAAGTAAGCTTCTTTTATCCTCATTCTAGTTCATCTTCTTGGAATCCTTGTATTTCGTTCGACGTTTGGGTATTTAGTAGCTTGGCTTAGTGCAAGTATAGTTGAACGGAATAGGTCGAATTGAGCAAAATGGATGTTGATGATTTGGGGTTTGAGGATTCCAACTAGTTTTGGATTGAGGTGTACTAGTTTTTATTATCGAATGCAAGTGTAGTTGAACACAACAGGTTGATGAGAATGAATGATAGGCTTTATCAGTTCACACTGCCATTCTTGAATCCCATTGGCAGTGTGAGTTGTTTTAATTATCTTAGGAAAGATTTGATCTTGATATTTATAATGTTTCCTCTTTCTTCTTGTTCTTTTCTTGGCATCATTTCAGTTTTCTGAAAGTTTGGTTGTTTATAGTTTGGTTTAGTGCAAACATTACATAGTGGAGTGAAACGGGTCAAATTGAACGAAATGGATGATGATTTGTATTTGCGTACCCCAACTAGTTTGGGATTGAGGTCTAGTAGTTTTCGTTAATGAATGTAAAGCATAGTTGATAGGACTGAATTATAGGTTTCATCAGTTCACTCTGCTATTCTTGAATCCTTTGGCCATGTGGAATGGAAGTATAGGTTTCATCAGGCAAGATTTGATCTTGAAGTCCTAATGATTACTCCTGTGCTTAAAAAAACTTACTTTGACTGTGGAACAACTTATCATTCTATTAGATTGTACTATAAGATATAGATCTTAGGTTAGATGATTGGATGATTGAATTGTCATCCCGAATTGTACGGGTTAACTTGAAGAGCATTAATTAGCAACTTTCTGCTGAAATCATAGTTTGATAGCCAAAGTAGATGATTGAATTCTGTCACATTTTTTCATTTAGTTGTGTCATTTACTTCCGTTAGCAATTTATAATAAAGCAAATGGCACTTCTATTTCAATTTTACCTCACAGAACGTATGAATTCAGGCTGATGAAGATGAAAGTAATTGGCACAGAAAGAAGCTAGATGAGGAGCCAGCATGGTCACATAATCCTCCACACGTAATTTCACAGTTTGCTCAGTGCTTTAGTGAGTGCAAATTATTTTTCTAGGTTACCACGTAAAATGATTTCATTGACGGTGTCTGCATCTGTATTATCTTTACCTACTGTTTGGAAAAGTTTCTCTTAGGTAGTGCAACTGGAGTGTATTTCAATATTTCAATCTTTCTTTTTTTTTTTTTTTTTTTGTGAAATTCACAGTACAACAAATATGTGATTTTGTGATGTCTGTGCTTGTATACTGCAAGTTTCGGGATGGTCCAAATAGAAATTGTTATTTGAAAAGCATAGTATATGATAGATTAGTGCATGGAGTAAACTACAACGTGAAGCATAGTGAAAAGGACTTTAATATAAACTTAAAGAAGCATCTCTTAGATTCTTTTTTGTTAGGGCTGTTGTTCCTTTTACTTAAGATGTAAAGCGAGATGTGTACATTTCCATTGTTATTTGTTCATTTCACTTATCAATTTTTGATTGCTGTAGCTAATGCTATGGTTGGACCACGAGCATGGATAGGAGGAATCTTCAACCGCTCGAGCAATAAACGACTGGGAAGCGATAAATATCTTAACTACCCTTTAACTCCTCATCAGGTAAACCAAAGAGCCATTTTGGCATTTGAGGTAATCTTACCTCTTTTTCGTGTCCCGTCTGGTTGAATCAGTTCCTTTGTTAAGTGGTTCTTTCTGTTGGTAGAAATTTGTTGAGACTGTTTTGGAAATTTTATTTTACTTGCCATTGTAATTTATACCTTCTTAACATTGTGAATTTTTGCATGTATATTTAATTTCTGCCAGGAACAAAGCTTACACGGGCTTCAAGAACGGCTAGGAGTACCTTTTGATGAAGCACGCCTAGATCATCAAGTATTTCCAAAATGCTTGTTCTGTTTTTATATCGTGCTAATTTTGGTTTAGTTACCATAAAACAATATTTATAGATAGTGAAATTGCAATTGCTACCGTTACGTAGAGGTGTTTTTTCATAAGGGACTTGGAATACTATATTTATTGATCCAAGTTATCTATCATGTTGTTTTAAAAAGATATGTAGTTGTGTACACTTCATATGAAAATCGTTTATACTAGATAGACATACTTTTCAGAATGATAAAGAATTATTACAACAAGATATTGAAACTTTATAGGAATTATGATGTTCTGATCCGGTCTGATTGGTCTTCTACTATCGGTAACAAGTATTATGCTGGAAAAATGTTTTCAGTTAACTAGTGATATTGCACTCGAAAACAGCACTAGTTCTTGAAATAAACCTGAAGTTTGCATATAGGCCATAGGCACTCTCATTAATTCAATATGCTGAAATTTATAAGAAATCACAAAAGCATTCTGTCTCTCTGATTTCATGGAAAGCATCGACATCTCTATTAAATTACATTTTATCTCAAGTCTTAGCGATAATATCAGTATTTTTTTATCTCATCAGAGTAGTAACTTAGTTTATAAAAGTTGAAAAGATTGTGCCTCTGCATTTTTCTTCTGGATTTTGTTTCTATCTGTACCTGCATCTCTTTCGAATTATAATCTCATTTATGTTTTTCTGGTTACAACCTGTATTTTAGAACATAACTGACTCCAATCTCCAGGAAGCTCTTCGAGATTTATGGAATGCAGCATTTCCAAATGTTAAGCTTAAAAGTTTGATCTCCGAGCAATGGAAGGATATGGGCTGGCAAGGAGCAAATCCATCAACTGACTTCAGGTCAGGTTCACCCTTTAAGATGTTAAATGTTTCGTCAAGACATGTCGATACTTTGGTCGCTTTTCATAGCAAGAAATGTGTAAAGACCTCTTGGAAGGAGGAGATGTTTATGTTTTTCAACTGTATTAATTAACATGAGTAGTGTTGCTTTTTCATCTCCAGAGAAGAAGGTATCCAACTATGCATTTGCAACGCTTGTCTAATTGCATTTCTATAACAATGAGTAGATAACTAAGAATTAGAGAGAAGTGATTGATCATCTTGTTCGCTTTTAACCAATGTAAAGTAATACTGAGATAGTGAGATATTTATGTCTCATTTGTAAAATCTTCCTGTTGCAGGGGTTGTGGATTCATTTCTCTCGAGAATTTGCTGTATTTTGCAACAAGATATCCGGTATGATTGTTTGGCTGTTCTGCAAAAAGCTTAAGCTGCTAAAACTGGTTTCTCTTTAGGTGCTCGTAGTATGATTGTCACATAATAACATAACTAATCGTGGATATTCAAAATCAAGGCTTGTTTTCATAGGTTGCTTTTCAAGCAAAGTGGATTGAGAGCAACATGGGAGTATCCATTTGCAGTTGCTGGAATTAATGTTACATTCATGTTGATTCAGATGCTCGACTTATTCTCAGGTGGATAGTGTGCTGCAAATTTGTGTAACTGCTCATTGGAATGATCTTCAAAAATCAGAAAAGCTAAACATTGAGAAATGACAATTCTACTGAAGATTCTCATAATGTTTTAAGTACTCCCTCCATTTCAATTTGTTTGTCTAGTTTCGACTTTGACACGATGTTTAAGAAAGTAAAGATATGTAGAATATATCAAAATGTCCCTAACGGACTAAAGGAGAGTAAGACTAATGGAGGGAGTAATTCGTACTTACTAAAAAATCATCTCTTATGTTGCTTGTATTCTCCAAAATGTTGTTGCACTCATATTCGGATCCTGCAAAAATGCGTTGACTTTTGAAGAATTCGACTCACAGCCAACAACATTTTTGGAGAGTACAAGCAACATAGACCATCTCCACTGCTTTCAGATATCAAAATATTACATTTTTTCTTATCTTATCTTCTTTTCACTGCACTGATTTATGGCTGGTTTTTCTCTGAGTTTTCGTTTTCTCTACTAGTATCTAAACTACTTTTCAGCTGGAAATCATTATGATTATTCTTGGAATTTAAAAACCGTCGGTGTTTTAGCAGACATTAATACTTCTTTTTCTCTTGCAGAAAAACCAAAGTGTCTTCCAGGATTAAATTTTGTCAAGTTGATAGGAGGTAAGCCAGTCAGGTACATAGAAAATTAATTGAAGTACTTGTGAATCGCTGTTCTCTTTAGATGAACTTTGCTTTCTGGAAAAAACCCTGCAGAAGATGACGAGGCGTTTGATGTTCTATACTGTATAGCATTTGCGATGATGGATGCGCAGTGGCTGGCTATGCGTGCTTCATACATGGAGTTTAATGTACACACACACTCTCTCACTCTCTCTCTCTCTGTCTATCTATCTCTGTATGTATGTGTGCACGCGCATCTCTCTCAGTAAGTTACACATAAGCTCTGTTGACCATACGAGGAGCATGTCACGAGCTTATGGATTAAGATCAACGCGTGTGATTTTAGAAAATGTTAATGCTGATTATTTTCTTTGTACATAGATGAAGAAAGGCATATGAAAACGAAACGAGCAGTTTGATCTGTTGTTATCTTAGATGAATTTGTAGCTTACACTCTCTTCTATGGTTTCTACTAAACGGTTTTTGTGTCTCGTTCCATCAGAACGTTTTGCAAGCGACGAGGATGCAGTTAGAGAGGGAACTATCATTAGATGATATACAAAGAATAGAAGATCTGCCAGCATTCAACCTGATATAGTAAACACACTTCTTCGTCCCCTCTATGTTGCTCGGATTCTTCAATCATGTTGACAGGTGGTGTGTGTCGGAAAGGATCTGACACTGGTACGACAACATTTTTGTAGTATCCGAGCAACATAAGTTTTAAAGAATAGTCAGTGTGTTATAAAATGATTTTAGATACATCCAATAGCCAAAACCTGAAGAGTTTTGTACAAAAGTTGATGGTTTTGGCAACTCAATATAAATATATATAGAAAAATTGTATTTAACTTTTTTTCTTAATTTCGTTTTGTATAATATTGGATTGAGATTAGTTTAAATACAACGATACAGACATTGAAGATAAATATAGTCAATTTCAACTTACTTAATCGTTATTGAATAGACAAAAGAAGTGGTGGTTAAGTTTCTTGGGAACCTTTAGTCAATCAACTGATCTACAAAATTCTCGAACGGTTTTATAAGTTGCATTTACAAATTTAGTAACACATCCAAAAAGTCATTTGTGTGGAAAATTCTTAACAAATTAGTGATGGATCAAATACCAAATATTTTATTGGAAAATCTACAAACATAATGTCGTCATGTCATTAAAATTTAGATGATTTGACATATAGTTATATCTTTTTGTGTAAAAATACTTGTCATACTATAAAACTTAATTTATTATTATCAAGTTATTATATGAAACGATTATTGATAATTATCTTTTTAAATGATCTGATAATGTAAGAAATTCTTTCATTCTCACTTATCGAACATAAATTAAATTCTATTTGAAAATGCAATAACATGCCCCATGTGTAGATAGGAGTTGTTTGTTGGGAATTTGCTTAAAATTTCTCCAATTGCCATATGGTTAGTAGTTGTGCTTTTAAGATAACATGATGTTCTTTGTCTCCAAAAAATTAAATTCATCCATATTGAGACTTTTATTTTTAATATTAAAATTAAAAATTCAATATAATAAATTTGTAAAAGTATAATTTTTTATTTATATATATATATATATATATATATGATTTTATTATATTATATTTGAGTTGAGGATCTATCGAAAACAACATTTTACCTTTATAAGAAAGAAAAAAGGTTGGGCATTCTGCTTAGACCTCAGTTATGGGATTATATCGAATATGATATTGTTGTAAAAATATTATAGTAGTATTATTGGTAGCTCAATTGTTAATAAATTTTGAGGCACAGTACAATTAAATGGTAAAACACTTTAATAATTAACGTGAATAATATTTGTGAATATTCACAAGTAAAAGAATTTAAAAGAGTGGGAGATGTCACTTTTAGTCCCTCAATTAATAGTAAATTATAATTTTAATTCCTGTAATATATGACACAATTAATTAAAATGTACGCTTTCGATTTCTTTACGTAGGAAATATGTTTAACTTAGACTATTTTTAAAAGTATATATTCTCAAATATGAAATAACAATACAAGCTTAACATAACGCATAAATACTTAAACAGTGGAAGGTTAATAATTCTGAATTTATAGTAAATATTCATAAACAAAAGAATTAAAAATACACATTGTAGCTAACAAAAAATTGCATATATCAAGAAAAATAAAAGCAAAGATAAATGGAAGATATATAGTAAGAATTGAACTTACCGACACGAGTTATTGGACCTGTGGTAGAATGATCAAGATCGTTATATTTTAAGCTAAATTGAGGTCTCGAGTTCGGATTCGAAGCTCAAACTTTTGAAAATAAAAAAATTTGTAGTAAAAATATTATCGTAAAAATAAGACTTACAATACGCAAATTCAAATTATTTCAAACTTTCATACTCAACACTAGATTGATTATGAGATTTCATTTGTTAATTAGTGGCATAATTTTGCAAAGTGGACCTTTCTTATTCTCAAGAAGTCAAGGATATCTAAAACATTTTAATTAATAAATTGGACACACAATTAAGTGCTTGATTAATACTACTTTGTAGTTTGTACATTATCCTAGGAACAAAAAATTAGGTAAAAGTCCATGATAATTAATTCCATGTACTTCCAATGGGATAATTAATGGACGCAAAAAGTCGAAACCTAACTCTTAAAGTGTTGAATGACTTCGCCGTTCCGTCGATGTGTCTGCTTTATGTTAAGAATATTTTTGTAATTTCAAACCTTTTGTTAATATATTTGTTTTATGTCGAGGACATGTTTGAAATATCAATGTTTATACTTCAAATGGAAAATGCATAAGTATCCCCTCAATCTAAAGTTCGAAATTCCATAGACACACTTATACTATACAAAGGTCCTATTACCCTCCTGAACTTATTTTATAAGTAATTTTCTTCCCCTTTTCGGCTTACGTGGCACTAACTTGAAATAAAAGTCAACCAGCATTGCGCCTACAAGATAATGTCACGTAGGCCGAAAAGGGGTAGAAAATTGTAATAAAATAAGTTCAGGGGGTAATAGGACCTTAGTATAGTATAAGTGTGTCTCTGAGGTTTCGGGCATAGGTTGAGGAGGTACTTGTGCATTATCCCTACTTTAGATGTGTTTTACAAATGACTTTTCGCTTTTAGTTGAGTTCTAACTTCTACATCAAAATATCGATAACATCATTAAATATTTATCAAATAAGAATATACGACACTTTTTTTGAATTGACTACACAATAAATATGTTATGTAAATTGAGAAAAAAAAATACGTAATACCACTTTTAATATAATTTGTTGGGCCAAGTTTAAGGATTTTTCTTTTATAATAATTAAGTTTATAGTTAAATATTTAGTATTATAAGTAAAACGATAGATTAAGGATCATAGGATGCCAATAATTATTTAAATTTTTTTCTTCAAATTTTATTCTTGAACTAACAACTGATTCTCTTTCGAGAAGAAAATTACTTATAATTAAAATCGAACTTAAAAATATATTTGATTGATCGAATATTCGATCGATAAATATTCAATAGCATTATCATAGCAATGTTGAATGTTCAACTTTAGTTAGATCTCTTTTTTTCTCAATAAAAACAAATAAATAAAAAAGTCCAACAACTGATGGCTAGAATCTATCTCTCATTTTGAATATTTTTGTATTTTACCTAAAAAAGTTCTTTTTTTATTATTATTTTTTCAAATCATGACTTGTGTAGTGAGATAATTTAAGAATGTAAGAGAGTAGATAATATATATTTTATTTTTATTACAATAGATAAGAATTTAGTACAAGCACATAGTTTTGAAATAGTGTATATGTTTCCTCATGTCCATTTTAAACATAGTTTTGGATTAAAAAAAAGTAACTCGATGCATTAAGTTAGCAAAAAGACAATTTTAATATGATTAATAAAGTTATTGTCAAGTGATTATAAATTACGAGTTTAAGCTATAAAAAAAAAGATATTTTAAAGAAATACAAAATAAGACAAGCTTTAAATATTGTTTAAGATTCTAACAAAAAAAAAGAGTGGATACTGTTGATAAGATATTTTGGAATATTGTATAAATTATTAATATGACCAAGGTAAAATTTGGGGAAAAAAGTATTAATGCTTTCTTAATTTTTTAAAAGTGATGAGTACTTTATTTTGGACCAAATTTATTTGACTAAAATGACACTTAAAAATGGACTACAGATGGTAGTATATCTTTTCTATTCTATATAAAATCAATGATATGATGATTTTTTTAATATATATAAATATTTGGATATTCGTATTGAAGTTTTCGCAGTGTAAAATTAATTTAAAAAATTGTTTTCTAGCAAAAAAAATATATATTCAAGATTTAAATTTAAAGTTTTTAATTTATCTCATTTATGATTTGATAGTTTTGTTGACAATGTGCATCTATTTTTGCCACTAGTTGTATGAGAGTAATTAAGAGGAAATAATTTCATGTGAACATAAGATAATGTCTTACAAAGATTTTTTGGTATTAATTTCTAAGATCTCTTATGTTAACACTACAAATATATATATATATATGTATATTCAACGATAGTTAATATCATTGCATTTAAAATCGCTAAAATATTTAACAACATTTATAAAGAATGTTGGTTATAGATACTCTTATTTATAATATATCAACAATTATTGATCATTTATTTGTTATAGTATCACTTTTATTGATCTCCATGTTTTTGTGTGAAGCTGAATTGATCAGACCAACAGACTTTGAATATCGAATAACTAAAGTGAAAAATGTCCTCCACCCCCCTTCTTTCTCTCTCTCGTAGCAAACTTATGTCTATATTTTATTTCGATTCATAATATAACAATAACATATTGAGTAATAGTTTTATAATAAAAAAATAATGTGTTCATAGTATTATCCCTACTTTATAAAGAAAGTATGGACAATTTAGTAGTAGTTTTTCAACTCTATAGAGTATATAACCAACAATTCTATTACTTCATTCAAGTTTGAATTGTGTATTGCAATTTGCAAAAAGGAGCCCACATTAGGTTTTAGACTTTTAGGAAGGTCAATTAAATCATCAACCAACTCATTCAATGTGAATATCGATATCGGTGTGGTCGAGTCAATCTGTGCGCACCTCAATTATTTCATTAAAATCAGTGGTATTTGTCTTTTGGGATTTTTACTAGTATCTGATTTTCTCATTGGCATCTGACTAAATTCGCATTGAAACACTCTATGACAAAGACTAGTCCATATCTATAGTCGAGACTTCTTATTAAGGATGAATTTAAACTCGACTAAATTTGAGTTTATATTGAGAAGTCCTACATTAAAGAAAAACACTTCTTAACAAAGATGACTTCATACCTAAGGCTCAAACCTAAAACTTCTGAATAAGAATGAATTGAAACACGACTAGATTCAAATTTACGTTGGAAAAGTCCTATATTGAGGAGAAATACTCCCTAACAAAGACCACTACATTCCTAAGGGTTCAACTCGAGACCACTGATTAAGCATGAAATGAAACTCAACCAAATACAAATTTATGCTTGGAAGTCCTTTCGTTGAAGGGTAAATCCTCTCTAATAAAGACGACCCCGTATATGCTGTATCTAAGGCTCAAACCGAAACTCTAATTAAGGATGAATTGAAAGTCAACTCATTTCGAATCTATGCTAGGAAGTTCTACATTGGAAGGTAAATCCTCTTAATAAATACGACTACATACCTAACGCTCGAACCTGAGACTAGTGATTAAGGATGAATGAATACTTATCACTCCGCCATCGCAACCTTTGTAGCCCAACAATGTTGAGGCATGTGTTAATAGGATTTGAACCATGATTTTTCATAGTATCATCTTTTCTAGCAATTTGTCTTCTATGCAATTAGCCAATAACTGGAGTAATAGATTAGTTTTTTCTCTATATATAGATCACATATTTAGCATAACAATTTTAAAAGCACAAGAACCACTAAACAAATGAAGGGTTGCAAGAACTGCATTCAAGAGAAAGGACTTCATTGACATCTGATGATCATGTACACGAATTAGTCCACAGTAACAACGAGCCACTAGAGCTCGTCTTATGCTTGATCTCAAGTTTTATCGCTTAAAAGCTAGGCTCTTTCCTATACAAAAAGGTTGTCACAGAAGTCACAAGCTAATGATTACTGCGATCCTCGACTTAGGAAAAGGAGGGGACTGCATAAACGCTTAATGCCTTTACATAGGATGCATCGATGATTCTTAGTTCAAAGGCTGATCATGCTTTCAAGTGACAAAACAAGATTCCAAAGAGGCCAAAGTAGAAAAGGATTTCCGGTAGTCAATTCCATTGTTAGCGTGCAAAGATGATTTCATCAACCACGACGAATACTCATGTAGTTGAAGTCATGGTGCTGAACCCCCAACTGTTTTAGCCAAGAATCAGCCACGCTAAAAAGTGACATCAGCCTCTCTTGGTCCCTTCCGCTTCTATCAGAAATCCACACGTCACCCTGCATCTTGTAAGTGGCCAAACCGAAAGGTGGGAGAGAGATGTTCTCCCCTTCCTTTCTTTTCCTACTACCATTCTCCATGTCATCTTCAAGATCCATATCTGGACAAGAGATGAAGGATATGGAGTAAAGAATATTCCGAATAGACACTAGTAGAGTAAAGAATAAAGCTTGGAATTGAAAGGGAATATAAGCAATGGTGAATTCAGTTGTTCAAAGGACAAAAGGAATAATACCTTGAAAAGAAGAAGAAAGGGTGTGGAAAGTGAGAAAGCACGTCGATAAGTCCTTAATGGTTCTCCCCATGGGAATGTGATATATCGGATACCTACAATTTTTTCACCTCAATAAAGTTAGTGACCCGATCATTCCTTTATTCCCTTTTCCATATTTGATGGTTGCAAAGAAAGAAGCAAGACAGCAACAATAAAAGTATAAAGCATCAATGACATGATATCATGTAGGATATGCAACAGAGAAAACATAATCTCCTGATTCTTCTTGGCCACTAATGGAAGGTAAATATAAAATTTTACGTCACCTTATATAAGTACTTGGACGGAAACATAGTTTAATGCATCTAAATCACTTGAATTTGATAAAGTCGTATAGATTAACGACAGATTCCAAGATCATAAGTTGCAAACAGAGAGTAAAGGCTGCTATACCAAGCAACTGCCATCCAACTAGCAGGCGAAAGGTCGACACTTCTCAATGACATTAGTCCAGGGTATCTTTCAGCAAAGCCATTAATCTGAAAGGCAACATGAACTGGTGTTAGACTCGCATAAATCAAAAGAAAGAAACATATTCTTAAACATACAAACCACATATTTCACATGGTTTTAATACTCTTATCATCATAAAATAGCATTACATCAATCTAACTTCATAAAGAAAGAACATATGCTTCTAATTATATATCAGATGATATGATATTATGCTACTGATGGTTTCGGGAAAAAACTGTAAAAAGGGCATATATTAGTTGATTATACAATTAAAACAGATTAAGAGGCAGACGAAACTGCAACACTCTACATGATGAACTACAATAAATATATCTAATTCTACCACATAATTTCCCAGTCATTATAAGCAGCGAGAAAAGTAACTAACACCTAACATGGTAACAATCCATAACTCAATATAGATTTCCTTATCGCATAAAAAAATGACATGATTTGGTAAAGATGATACCTTATCCATTAGAGGAACTCTTCCATACGGGGTACATCTCTCAAAATACTGAAAATATAGGTAGCCCAACCTATCATTCGTTCTGCTTAAGCTATCTTGTTCAACTACACCTTCCTCAGAAGAGCATCCGTCCCACCTCGATAGCTTTTCATTCTCGCTCTCTTCACTTAACGAATCGCTGAAAGAATCCCTCATCTCGCAAACAAATTCGGCCTCCTCCCTAAAAGGAACAAACATTTTTACAAAATCATTGTAATTTGACATGTCATAACAGTGTCAGTTTTACCTGTTCATTCTTCTGCATAACCATTATTGACCTTAGTTGGTTTACCAAGTAATCAAGAAACTACTGAAGGAGTCAACTTCAGGAAACACATGATCACCAAAAAAAAAGGAACAATTCTAAAACCAGTGTAACTTCAACAGAAAGCAAGAAACCACCTTTACAAATTTTGACCAGCTCAACATAGTGCATAAACATTCAACCTTCCAACTTTTAGAAATATACTAAAAAAAGCAAGAACACCACCCCACCCCACCCCCACCCCCAATCCAAACCAAATTCTAGTGCTACAATCAACAAGCTTATGAAGGACTAAACTTCAGGAAACACGTGATTATCAAAATAAACAACAATTCAAAAACCAGTGTAAACTTCAACAGAAATCAAGAAACCACCTTTTCCAAATTTTGACCAGCTCACATAGTTCATAAGCCTTAACCTTAGAGGCAGAGCTAGGATTTTCATCAAGGAGTTCAATATCTACTATATTTACATAAAAAAATTCAGATGAATCCCCTAGGCCTCCACCTGACTCCATTTGTGATCAAGCTTTCCAATTCTAAGAAAAACATTTAAAGAAGCAACAACCCCCTAACCCCCAAACAACAACCAAATTCTAGTGTTATGATCAAATTGAGATAAAACAAGAATGTATACAAAAGGGGTATACCTTAAAAAGTTTGCAGGTGAAGTGCTGGTAAAGATTTGAATTGCTGAGAGATAAGGAACATAATATTGAACCAAAGTTTCCCCTGTATCCAATCTAATAGGTATTCCAGCCCCATAAGCACTCCATTCATCAAAACAATTCCAAAGATCAGCCAACTTGAAATATTCCACCTTTTCCCTTTCCCATGGATGCCATAGCCTATTCAGGTTTCTAATCTCACTCTACACCAACAAAAATAAAATAACATATAAACACAAAATTATACACACAAACAAGAAATAAAATTTTATCAAATAAAAAACAAACCTTGGCTAGAAACTGAGATGGGACTAATGGGGTTGTACAATTAAGAAAACAATCAAGATTTGATTGCATTGAACCCTTTTCCATTGTCATTAATTATACAAAAGAAAAAACACAAAAAAGAAAGAGAGAAATTGAGAAAAAAAATTAAAGAAAAAAAAAACAGAAACTTTTTTCTCTCTTTCTCTCTCACCAAAGAATGGAAGAGACAAAAAAAAAACAGGGTAAGAGAAGAGGAGAGATAATAACGGGATTTTATGTATTATATATGGAAACACAAAACATAAAGTTTTGATTTTTATGCTTCCGGTGACCGGAAACCGATGATTCCGGCGAGATTTTCTGACAACAGTCAAAACCCACAAGCTAAAATTAACACAAATTTCAGCTAAAACTTTTCAAGATTACACAAACCCAAGAAAAAACAGAGACTTTTCTTTGATTTTCAGAGAAATTAACACAACCCCACAAAGCAAAAATATTACCCGCGAGTTCCGGCAAACAGATTTAAGAAGAAAATAAGAAAAAGTTTGGACTTTAGGAAGACATTTGTGTGACGCGAAGAAAACAGCGAAAATTAAGGTGGTGAGATAAAATTTTACTAACACTCTTTTTATATATAATATAAAGTGTGACGAGTAAACTCGTCAAAAAAAATAAGAGGGTGTTGCTCGAATAATAATAATTTTATATTTTTAGTCTAAAATTATAACTTATGAATATAATCAAGATTCATTAAACGAAAATGATTGAATAGAATTGAGGTAAAATATTAAGTGTTTCTTTATATTTATAATTACAGGTCTTGGATTTAATTTTTAGTATGAAAAAATTGTTTTCATTTGAAAGTATTTAGTGTTTAATATGAATTTGAATTTTAATATGAATATCGAATAGAAAATAAAAAAAATTATAGAAGAGAAGGTGATTTTCGTATATAAGGATTTTTTTTTTTGGTTTAGGGGTCATGATTCACGTAAATAGATTATTTTTTGGTATGGTAATTAAAAGTTATTTGCAAATTATTTTTCTTATATTTAAAAATAAAATTAGAAATTAAAATATCCTTATTTGAGCGTTAAATAGTAAAGCAATATTAATAACTATGACAAATAATTATAAATTATTAAATTTTACATTATATTCAATCTAGTGTTTATGTTAGTCAATTCACAATTTTTTTTTAATTTTTACGATTTCAAGCTTCATAACATTATCACACGGATCTTAACAAATTGATAAAATTTAGTATTATATAGAAAATATTTAATATTTATTAAGTTACTGATAAATCATATTGGATCAATATAATTTTTTCTATCGACTTTGAAAAATATGTTAGGCTTCTTTAACAAAAGGACATGTATATTTTTCGATGGATTAGACAAATTGATTTAATAGTTATTTATGGTTCCTTAAGTAATATTATTTTATTATACTTCAATTTATAATTTTTTGAAATAATTTCTTTACCCATAAGTTATTACCTATTCAATCATTTATTGTTATTTAAGGTTGAAATGTTAAACTTTATATTTAAAGGTAATATATTTAATTATAATCTAAATATAACATACTGTTATATAACAATTTTATATATTTAATTTTTAAAGGTTTATGACTTATGAAATCAAGACTCGTTGAAAGGAAAGGGATCCATCCATAAGTATTGAGATATAATGATAAAAGTCTATTTTAAAATTTATAATTGAAGGTTTTGTATTTAATATTAATATTTTTGTTTGGAAGCATTATAATGTTTAATATGAATTTAAATTTTAATATAAATATCAAACAGAAAATAAGAGAAGGCTTTACATAAATATATTATATCTTGTATTGGTATTTAAAAGTCATTTGCAAATTATTTTTCCTATGTTTAATGATAAATGAAATTAAAATATCTTTAGTTGAGTGTCAAATATAGTTTAACAATATTAATAATTGTGACATGAAAATCCTAATAAATCAATAAGATTTTACGCTATATTATGAAAATTATAATAAATTAATAAGATTTTATGCTACATTATAATTATGTTGATCAAACTTACAAATTTCTTTTAATTGTTATGGTTTCAAAGTTAATAGCAGTATCATACAAATCATGACAAACTAATAAAATTTAATGTTATAAAATATTTGAAAATTACTCATAAATTATATTGGATCATATAAGTTTTTTAATCGACTTGAATTATATTATAGCTCGTTCATAATCTTGTAAAAATACATTAAGCTTCTATAACAAGGATAAATATGTCTTTTGACTGATTAGACAATTTAATTTGAAGTAGTATTTTTGATCCCTTAAATTAGACACATTTAGTTTTTAACTTCTTTTGAAATATATACATTTTTAATTTCCTTACTTACGAATATTTATAAAATATTAACTAGTTAATCTTTCATGATTATGTAAAATTGATGTATTTACTTCATATTTAAAGATAATATATTTAACTATGGTCAAAATATAGCACATTTTTATTTTAAAAAAGTTAATATTATATATTTTAATTAATTGATGATTAAATAAATTATATGATTTGTGTATATAAATAAGACAAGAGTTTTGAAGATTTAACGTTAATTAGTGCATGTCTATTTCAATTATTAATGAATCTTTTGTTTTATACTTTTCTTTCTTACTTTCTTTTATGGTTTATTTTATTTTATTATTATTACTTTTTGGAAACTTTTGAAATATAGCATAAAGTAGAAAATCTTTTTACCAAATATTTCGTATTCCCTCTATTTCCTTTTAAGAATTTAACACATTCACCTTTAAAAAACTTAATAATATAAATTAAATTTAAAAAATCAACAAAGGTCCCTTTAGTGTATATTATATGCACAGAAAAATGAAAAAAAATATTTTTTAGAAATTTATTTAATATTTATTAAACAATGATTATTGTAGAATAATTTTAATATCTTCTTGATTTTATTAAAAAAAAATACTACTTCGATTAAAAATGTTCAAGTGCTAAAAATCACTTAAAATGGGTGAAGTAATTACATCACTATTGATCATTTACGAATTATATAAATTCATTTACGAATATATATAAAATTCAACAATTATTAAATAACCATTAATTTATCGAACACAACCATTAACATATGTTTTAGGAACACTCCTTTTAATAACTATACATAAAGCACATTAATTTCATGTTCTCTTTTGAACCACGTTTTTAATTTTGATTTACTTATTTTTTTAAAAAAAATCACAATTTGAAAATTAAGAAATTTATAACATTGAAAATTAGTTAACTAGGCCAACACAAAAAAAAAAACGAGACAAAAAATTAAACATGAAGCATGTAATAAAATACTCTCTTTTTATATTAGTAACAAATTCTTTTTAATAAAAAGTAGGGATAATGCACAAGTACTCCCTCAATCTATGCCTAAAATTTCAGAGACACATTTATACTATACTAAGGTCGTATTATCCCTGAACTTATTTTATTAATAATTTCTACCCATTTTTGGCCTACGTGACACTATCTTGTGGGTCCAACGCTGGTTGACTTTTTTTTTTCAAGTTAGTGTCACGTAGGCCGAAAACGGGTAGAAAATTACTTATAAAATAAATTTAGGAGATAATAGGACCTTAATATAACATAAGCGTGTCTCTTTGAATTTCGAACATAGGTTGAGGGGATACTTGTGTATTTTCCTGAATGTAACTTTTGTGACATGTGTTTAACCTTTGTATTTGTGTGAAACATTTAGGCATATTTCGATCGATTTAAAATTAGATTGGTTTGAAATTAAATTTTGTCTTTGAATATAAAGTTTTAATTTTTTATGTTGTATTTTTATTGTATATATTCAAAGTTAATAAGTTGTAAAAAAAATTAATTATTATACAATTTTATCAATGGGCAAATTAGAGTACAATTTATAGATAAGATACTGAGAAATCTTAAAATATTGCATTGATAAATTAAATAACATATTTTTATTTTTTTTTATAAATAAATGTGTGTTATTACAAAATGTTACATACTTATAATTTTATAAACATTTAGCATTGAACAATAATTTTAAAATTGTATTTTCTCTGTAAACATAATAATCTAACCATTTATGTATACTATAAAAAATTTCTTAATTTCTACACCATTTTACCAAATGAATAAATCATAATTTATAAAATAAGATATTGAAATATGCGAAGGCAATGCATTAATAAATTACATAGCTCTATATATTATTTATAAATAAATATTTAGAATTATAAATTTTCAAATACACACCATATTATAAAGATTTTCTAATTAATAATATATAGTAGGAGCTACTATACTTTAAGATAATCATTTCATATGGTACAAATAATCTCTACACATCAAATATAAATTATTATTTAAAAAAATTGAAGTGATAATTTAATTTATTTTCTCACAAAATAATATTATCAATTATACACAGAATTGTTTGTGATGGAACATAATTGGGAAAAGCTTTTCTCTTGATTCTCTAATAATATTGGAATCCTTTCCTTTTATTGATTCTTCGAATCTTGCCAAAAACCAAAGCAAATTGATTGAATAATTGGAGTAAACAATCCTTCAATTTGTTTTCTTTGTTTTTTGGAAAAAGAGTCTGATATACCCCTTAACTTTGTCATTTGGAGCAGATATACCCCTCGTTATAAAAGTGGCTCATATATGCCCTTACTGTTATACAAACGGCTCACATATACCCCTGCCGTTACAAAATGGCTCACATATACCCTTCATTTAACGGAAGTTAAAAAATTAGTTTTAAATTTATATGTATTACTTCTAATTTATTAAAAAAAATATTTAGAGGTATAAATAATTCTTCTATCAAAGTTCAAGGTATATTTTAATTTTTTTCATGCATAAATTATTTTTTGACTTCTTTTATTATAATTATTTGAGTTTCTTATTCTTATTTTATTTTTTTCTTTCATTCCTTAGTTTAAAGAAAAAAAAATTAAACTATTTTTTTGTGTGTATTGTAATTTAATTTCGTATTCGAAGAAAAAATCTGGTCATCTACAATAAGTTTTACAAAAATGTTAGTGAAACGTAAATAAATTTGATTATCAAAATAATAATTATAAATTAGTCATTGAAACAAAAAAAAGTCAAAAAAAATATGTTTGACGAGGATTAAATTTACTCATATGAGATTATATTTTTTAGAAAAAAATAATAAAAATTTTAGATTAAAATTATTTTTTTTTTCATTTCCGTTAGAGGAAAAGGGTATATGTGAGCCATTTGTTAACAAGTAGGGGTATATATGAGCCACTTTCATAACAAGGGATATATCAGCTCTAAATGACAAAGTTCAGGGGTATATCAGACCCTTTTCCCTTGTTTTTTTTAAATAGGGTTCTGATGATTGATGCTCGACCTATATTATATCTATCTTAAAGTTATCATGATTAATTTGAACTTATGCTAACTTAAGGCTCATTAAGAAGGAAATTATTCACATAAAAAAAATTAAATTCTAACATTTTTGATTAAGGACGGAAGAATAAGATAACTTGTATAGCCTTCTTGAAAACCTTTTTACTAATGAATAATAACTAGACAAAATTATGGCAACTATCAAAACAAAGAATTTTGTTTTAATTGTTAATTACATTAGGAATAAAGTACTGAAGTTAAAAGTTATAGAAGTGAAGATGTTGCGATAAATATATGGGCATATTAGAAGAATGGAAATTAGAAACGAGGATATTTGAGACAAGATATGCGTGGTTTTAGTAGAGGACAACATATTGAACGCAAGGATTGAGATTGTTTAGGCATATAAAGAGAAGTTGTACATACGCCCCAATGCGACGAGTGAGATGTTCATGATGGTTACTGAGAATATGACTTTATAGAAGGCCGTGGAAATGTGGAGAGTACGAATTAAGTTAGAAGGGTAATAGGCACAAGTTGTAGAATTGCTTCGGTAGTTGTTTGTCTTTTAATATCTGTTATTACTTATTGGTTTTTTGTACTTTAGCTATCATTTTATTTTGTTGTAGTTATTGCCCCTTTTACTATCTATTATTTATTACTACTATCTATTTTTTCTTGTATTTCTTTTACTCTTTTTTGGATTACGTTGGACTAAATTTCTTTATGACGATTTATTGAAAACACATTTTTTATCTCTGAGGTAGGTATATTTATATTAATTTTTTATATTATTATTATTGTTTTTTTTTTCATTTGATAGACTCGGTTTAAGAAAATCAATACATATAATGCATAGTATTTGTTTTAAATATATTTAATATTTAAACTTAAAGAAAGTAAAATAAGTAAAATTTTATAATTGGCCAACATACTATAAGTTTCTCTATATATATGTATAAAATATAATGTCTTCAGTATCAAGTGTATATTTTTATAATTCTCTGTAAAATATGTCGTTCAAAAATTTTACATGTATTATTAATTTAATTTAATTTAAATTTATGAGATAGGATCTAGTATGTCCTATTACCAAATTATTTTAGAGTAGCACAAAGCTAATACATCCAAAATTCAATTTCTATAACATTCATTTAAGTTGTCAACATCGTAAGTTTTTTAAGATAAACTTTGTTCCACAATAATAAAAGAGATATTTAGTGAGAAAAATTTTCTTTTTAATGATAATATTATAATTAGTTTTAACAGTAATTAGTGTAATATCATTATATTCGGAATTGCAAAAGCTTTTATGATATTTATATAGAATGTTGATTATAAATATTATATTATATTATTACTGCTAAATAATTACCGCAATATCTTTTATTTATTATAGTGTTATGTGCTCTTATAAGGATTGGTTTTAGACATCAAACCTAATTTTAATATCTTTAATATTACATTTTCTTCACCAACATTTTGATTTTTGCATAAATACTAGGAAAAAAAATACTTGAATATGTACCTTTCAATAAATAATTATTAATTTTAGCAATATTTTTTATTTATTACTATTTATAGTAATGTTATGTTAAATCTGCAATATATATTAAAAGTAAGTTATGTATAGCTATTTTTTTTTCTAAATTTATTGTGCTTGTTTGGTAAGAAACTGACACATTGTATTACTAGTGCATTAAAATATATGATAATTGCATTATACATCAATAAAACTTATTTATATATGAATAATAATTTGTTCTTTGTAATATGTATTAAAATTATATTATAAATATATTAAAAGTGATCAAGTGAAAAAAAAATATTATTATAAATAATAAATATTTTTTTTTACAACATTATAATTAATTTGTCACCATAAAATACACATGGCTTACAATAAATCACTAGTACTAACTGAATAAAATTTTGCTTCTAACGTAGAGACAAATTAAATTAGGGACCATTCTCCCAATATAATAATAATTATTATTACTATATATATTTTCTCTATTTGTTTTCATTTGTACATACTCTAATTTAACATGAGATTTGTACAAAATGGACCTATAAAAATGACTTGGCAAGCAATAGGATCTTATCTATATGTAAAAAAACACGTTTTTTTCCTCACATAATAAGGGGACCATATTATATTAATTGCAAAAGCTTGGTGTCAAAAATTACAAAAATAAATAAATAAATTATCTGTATATATATGTAGTAAATATAAAAAAGTTTATTTTATTTTTTTATATATTTAATTCTTTGTATTATGAATTTTGTTAGTGAAAAATTTCGACTTCACTAATCTGATAGATCTATATGAGAGTGTATATAAATAATCTATTTGAACGTATCAATAATAAGTAAAAAGATATGTGAATCAAAATTTATAATGAATAAATCAAAAAAAATTTATCAAAAATTAAAAAAATACATACCATTACGATCACAATAATTCTTGTCTTTTGTATTGTCATTTTACAATGGTATATAATAATTTGGAGTTATTTTTATTTATGTTGTTTTTTTTAAGTAAAGAACACGTTTATTTTCACATACGATATATTTATAATTTTTTATAATATGGTCCAGTGTGGGGCTATTGCAAGGTTTTGGAAAGAGGAAAAGGAAAAATAAAAATAAATACCTTTCAAAACAAACAAATAAAATAATGAACAGTTTAGAAGCAAAAATCCTTTTTTTTTTCTTTTTGTTTTTGTTAATTTGTGACACTTTTGGATTATTGCATTTAGAGTAGATCTTAATTTGATTATGTGTTTCTTTTTACTTTTCTATTCTATATACTTTGTATATATATATAAATAATGATAATAAAAAGATAATACCTAGATAATCTCTTAAACGCCATAAATATTATAAGATAGATATTCAAATTTTACCTAGTGATCGACATTGAAATTTAACAAATATGTATCTTTTTAAAATAAATCTAAATTAGAAATCGAACAATAATAACAAAAAAAAATTCTATTGAAAGTGTTTTAGTTCTATAATAAAATGTCAAAAACAATATCTAAGGACAAATCAGAGCCTATCTGATCAAGTTTCTAAAATTCATTTACTGATTTTATTAAAAAATTAAAAAAAAATATCTTTAAACATCAATTGATATTGGGCCAAGCTTTTGAAAACGGGCAACTTTTACATATAGTAAATAAAAAAATTTATATTTGTATGTTATAGCAAAGTTTGCATAATTGCGCTCTATAGCAAATATATAACTGTATAATACGTTATACATATACAACTGTATAATTCGTTGGCCTCGCTATACATATACAATTGTATGATTCGCCGGCCTAGATTGTATAATTCGCTGGCCTATTCACTGCAATTGTATAATTTGCTGGCCTATTTCGCTGCAATATGTGTATAAAATTTGCTTTGCATACAATTGAATCGAAGTAAAATGTTTGTATATTGTATAATAATAAGTGTATAGGAAGAATATATATATTTTTCTCTCGCTTTATACAAAAACAGAAACACAATTTATACACTTCTGTTGTATAAAGCGAGAGAAAATTGTATTTCACTGCAATTGTATAATTCGCTGGCCTTTTTCGCTGCAATATTTGTATAAAATTTGCATTTGTATACAATTGAATCGAAGTAAAATGTTTGTAAATTGTATAATTAAGTGTATAGCACGAAGATATATATTTTTGCATGTGTATATACAATTTTCTCTCGCTTTATACAAAACAGAAACAGAATTTATACACTTGTTGTATAAAGCGAGAGAGGCGAGCAGAGGGAGAGTAGCGAGCGAGAATGGGAGAGTGGAGAGCGAGAGTTTTGGGAGAGAGACGACTGGCAAACTTTGACAAACGTTTGCTATGGGGCACAATTAAATCAAACAGTAGCTACTCCATTTATTTTAAGTTATTAGTTTGCTATTATATACAATTATCCCTTTAAATAACTTATTTTTCTCAAAACTATTTTTCAAATCAACACAATTAAAGAAACAATATATTTAAATTCTTTTTATGAAAAAATAGTTTTTCTATTTTCATAAATATTTATTTCTCTCAATTTTTTTTATAAAAATACTTTTTTAAAAAATAAATAAAATAAAGACGCATAGACACACTTTGGCATTATTGTATGATTCATGATGATTCTGAGTTTCTGACAAATACTGAAAAATAATGAAAACAGATGTTACTCCCTCCGTTTTAAAAAAGATGATCTAGTTTAACTTGAAACAGAATTTAAGAAAAGAAAAAATATTTTTTAATCTTGGAGTTAATACCTCAGATGGTCACTCAACTTTGCACTATTCTCTCAGAAAGTCACTCAACTTTCAATTTTCCCTCAAAAGTCACTCAACTATGCACTCTTCTCTCAGAAAGTCACTCAACTTTCAATTTTCCCTCAAAAGTCACTCAACTATCCACTCTTTCCTCAGAAAGTCACTCAACTATCTACTCTTTCCTCAGAAAGTCACTCAATCTATTAAATTATTTTTGATAAAAATTTATTGATATTAATTATTTATATAACAAACCAAAAATTTTAAAAAATAAATTAAATCATTTAGTGATCCACCCACCTAACCCGACCCATTAAAAAATATGATATGACCCATTTTATTTTATCCTTAATCCTAAATTAATCCTAATTCAAGGTTAAAGAGAGGAATTAATTTAGAATTAAAGATAAAATAAAATGGGTCATATCATATTTTTTAATGGGTCGGGTTAGGTGGGTGGATCACTAAATGATTTAATTTATTTTTTAAAATTTTTGGTTTGTTATATAAATAATTAATATCAATAAATTTTTATTAAAAATAATTTAATAGATTGAGTAACTTTCTGAGGAAAGAGTGGATAGTTGAATGACTTTCTGAGGAAAGAGTGGATAGTTGAGTGACTTTTGAGGGGAAATTGAAAGTTGAGTGACTTTCTGAGAGAAGAGTGCATAGTTGAGTGACTTTTAAGGGAAAATTGAAAGTTGAGTGACTTTCTGAGAGAAGAGTGCATAGTTGAGTGACTTTTAAGGGAAAATTGAAAGTTGAGTGACTTTCTGAGAGAATAGTGCAAAGTTGAGTGACCATTTGAGGTATTAACTCTTTAATCTTGTGATTCAAAATTAAATTTATGTTAAAAGTACCAAAATATTCTTAAATTTTATAGTCATAAACATGCCACGTGGAAAATTAAAGTTAAAGTGTTACCAAAAAAGAAAAATAATTATTTTTTTAAAACAAATTAAAAAAAAATAGAATCATTCTTTTTAAACGGGGAAAGTACAAATTAAAGCTGAAAATTACCACATATAGTTATAGTCGCAGAGAAATATTTTTGGCATTACACAATAAAATGTAAACTTTAATTTGTCTACTATATAGGATATATAGTCCTTGTGAAACTCTACTGTTTATGTGCATGAATCATATTTTAAAAGGATTTCAGTATCTCGAAATAGATTCAAAATTTAAAATTCATATTTTTATGATAATTAAGTAATTTTATCCATTTTTACTCTAATTGTTTTAATGATTACATTTTTTTACTAGTTGAAATTCAGTTCGATCTTTATAAAGTTTTCGCGATATGTTTTTACAAAATTTTGATATAACATACGAAATTGATTAAGCGAGAAGTCGTGATTGAGAAAGCCCCGCCCAATAGTCACTCTACGCTACTAATGCCCAAAGACGGGACGGAAGCTCAACATAAATATTATTATGATGAAATTATTTTAAACTATGCGAGAGTTCTATCACTCCTTTAGAGAAGATAGATTACTCGACCACCAATCTAAAAGTTTAGTCGTATGATCGTTAGAAAAAATAGTAATTAGCAACAGATGATTTCCGTCGAAAATCATTTTTAATAATAAATTTATCAGAAAATCTTATCATACTTCACAAACTATTTAATGATAGGTTATTATTGAATTTTTTTTTCTAATAGTGGATAAAAATTGCTCAATATTGTATTAAAAATAAAGAAAACAATTCGATGTAGGACATGTAACATGGTGCGGTGATGTCCTAATTCCATTCACCAATTAAATTTAATTTTACTCTAAATAATTTAACTATTAAACCTAACTAACATGCCACTTGATAGATGTTTAACATGTGTTGTATTATTTTTTAATACTAAAATGTATTAGGTAACCCATTCAAATCCTAATGTGTACGAATTATTAGTTTATTATCTCAAGTAACTTATAAAGTTTAAAATTCTAAACTTATAAATTTGAATTATGAATTTATCGTTACATAATTTCTTTATATTCTAATATAAGTGATATTTAGGTTAATTCTCGCGCATCTCATATTTTGATGAATTTTAGGACACTTGTTGCCCTAGAAAACTATTAAGAGAAGAATATTATGAAATCAATAAATTTTTCATCAATAGATTCATCTAGTAATATATAGAGGTAATTTTTAATCTTATTATATAAATAATATAGTCTTTTTCAAGGAAAATCGTGTCAGTTGAACATACATGTAATATCTCAAATAAGGGTCATCGATGGCGGATTCAGGATTTTTTTTCATAATTTGAAAAAAAATAAAAGTATAAACATGTGAATAAGTCAACAAAACACAATTTAAAAAAGGGGAAACGCACAAGTACCCCTCTCAACCTATGCTCGAAATTTCCGCGACACTCATATCAAGAGATTAATAATTAGTGAAACAGAAAGTAAAAGAACTTAAAACTTAATTTGTTGAATAGGAGTCGATTTGAATTAACAAAGAATACTTGTAAATAAATAAGAATGAATGAAAGGGAAAAAAACTCACACATTAATAAAATAAAATAAAAAGACAAAACAAAGGGAAAAAAAAACTCGCATATTAATAAAAAAAGACAAAACAAAAGAAAAAAAAAAGAAAGAAAGAATTCCAAAAATTAATGCTGCCAAGAAGGTTTAAACTGGTGTTGTCTATGTGGCAGATTATCTACTTTGCCAATTGAACTATTAACCATTTTATTCAATGGGTGACAAAAAAAAAATATATTCATTTTTTTAGACATGTATATATATATACATAATTTTTTCCGAAATCAGTAAGTGTCGTGACATTCCCACAGACGCCCATAGATCTGCCCCCAACTAGCATGACCTTAAAAATAAATAAATAAAGACTTAAAATATATAGACTAAAATAAGTAATAAGTATTTCTGCGATCATAAATTTATCTCGTTAAAATTAAGTTATTTCACATAAAATAACATAAATATATTGTATAAATTAAAAGGCAACAATTAAAACAAGAATATTCTTGCTATAGAAACTTGAAGAAAAAAGATAAGATTATTGGCTAGATTAAGGGTATAAGATTCTCGTTTTATTAAATCTCCTTTATTATTTTATAATTTTAATTTATTTATTTATCTTTTTAAAATGTTGTTTGAGAAAGTTCCCCAGTCAAGGGGATATTATGTATTTATGTTAGGTAATTGTTTGGATATCAAATTTTGACTATTGAATCAGTCCAATTTACAAAATTTTGGGTTCCAATGTATAATTATTTCATCATCTTTTTTGACCAATTTTTCTTTCTCCCTTTCCTCTATTTATATTTAATTCCATATAAATCTAACTCTACTCTGATTGTGACACCTGTTTTAATAGAATCTATGAAAGGAATATCGTAATTAAAATAATATAGGAATTTATCGCTAGATATTTAATCAGATAAGATTGTTTGATTCCTATAGAATATGTTACTAAAACATCTCTAGAAGCGATAAGGTTGAGCAAAGCTAGAAATGATTATTCATGGATTGAATGATTAAAATTATTTTTTTTCATTGCGAATGAATAAGGAATATTTATATTTTTGTAAAACAGAATGAATTAAACTCCGCGTTTTTCAAGAAAAAGTAATCTTACAGGTTATCTTAGGTAATGGTTTGGATATCATTTTTTTTTGGACTGGAAAAAATCAAGAAATTAGCCCAAGCATGAAAACTTGGTCCAGTCCAATATGTCACAAGCAAGCCCAACAATTTAGTCTCCTTTCCTTTTTTTTTCGGGACTCGATTATATTTAGCGCGTTTATCATTTTCATGACTTTCCCTTTTTCGGGTTGCTCCTCAAACCTCTGGGCTTCGTGTTGGGTTTTATTTGCCCTAAATTTCTTATCATAAATAGGTTTTTCTTTTAGGAAAAGGTTTTGGATTGACTAATCCTTTTTCTGGTAGAAAAATGTTTAGGACTCTATAAATAGAGGTATGTTCCTTCTAACTTAATCAGCATTCACAATGTAGTCTTAAAGGATTTGAGAGTTTTGGTTAGGGGAGAATTTATGGGTCACAAGCTTGATACGTTATCACTTGTGTGAACCTCCAATGTATTCCGAGTGAATCGATTAAGGTTGTTTGTACTCTCATATTTATAGTGGATTGCTCATCTCCTTTGTGGACGTAGGTCGATAGACCAAATCACGTTAAATCTTTGTGTCTTTTAATATATTTCTCGTTGTCTTCTTAATCGTGGTCTTTTGAGGTTTTTTTTGCTAGCTTCCGCATTTACACCTGCTTATTTCCGGACCTAACACTTCGAGTGGTGATCTTCACTTGGATCGGCTCTGTCGATCCAAGTTTCTATCCCAAGCAAGCCCAAAACTTAGGTCCTCATCAAGTGATGGTTTTCACTTGGGTTATGAGATAATAATTAATAAAAACGATAATAACGATTAAAAAAGTTTATTATCCATCAGTATTTGTACTAAATTATTTTAATTTATCATGATTTAATAACGTAAAAAAGAATATATTTAGTGGGAAAAAGAAACTTTTTTTTGGTCCACTCATGAAATGGCCACAGCTAGACAGCTACAAGTTGACCAATGTCATAATAATATTAATATGTTATATTTCTCTTTTACATATTTTTCAAAATTGAATTTTTTTAAAACTATATTTTAGTTTAAGCAGAGTACAATTTCTCTTTATTAAAGTGGTTGTAATACTCAAGAGCAAATAATTTTAAAAATAGAATAAAATAAAACAAACAATTAATTTTATTTTAAATATCTAAAACGATCAATAATTTGAGACGAATAATATAAATTTGAGAGTAGTTCTGGGGTTTGTGGTTGGACAACAATATACTTGTGAATTGGACCCCAAAAATAATAGAACACTTGTCAATTGGACCCAAAAATTAAATATATACTTTTGAAGGTCATTATTATTGCATGACTAAATTAACTCACATATCCATTTGATAGTTTGAATTCCATAAGAAAGACAATACATGAGTAATAGTCATGTATTTTATAGCCTCGTGATCAATGGAATAGTTGAAAATTATAAAGTTTGGAGACAGAATAAATCTTACAATCCGTGAATCAATGAAATAGTTAAAAATTGTAAGGTTTGGAGACAGAATAAATTTTACAATGCGTGAATCAATGAAATAGTTGAAAATTATAAGATTTGGAGACAGAACAAATCTTACAATGCGTGAATTTAAATATTCTAACTTTTTTAAATTATGGTTTTAAAAAATATAAGATTGATGCTGGAAAGTGAAAAAGAAAATTGAGAGCTAAAAATGTCTCCTACTTTGTGCTTGTACAATTAATGTGCCAGCTCTCTTGCTTCTTACTATTATATTATTTTTTTGTTCTCTATTTTTTCTTGAAATTTTTTTATAAAGAAAAAAAAAGAAAGAGAGAGAATTCATATACTAATTGGAACTGAATTGTTGAATCCAACAAGTTGAAAAGGTACTACTATTACTAATGTATCCATATTTTCTTCAATTTTTAAAGCGATAAAAAATGAATTGCAACCACAGATAAAATATGAAAAAAAATATAATTTTATTGATCAAGATTGCAAGAATAATTTTGTTCCTCCTTTATTATTGCTGTGTTAATAGTGTATTTCTCAAACTAGGATGATCTGAATTTCTCAAACCCCAGAAATGATTTTGTGTTAAAAGTTACTTAGTGGTCCTTTATCACTTCTATATGCTCTATTTTTTCTAGTTTTTACAATTTGGGTGTCAATTCTTTTGCTTAAATGATTTTGTATTTTATGTTGTTTTGTGGTTTTTAGCCACTTGGTTTTTGTGATGTGTAGCTGAGATTAGATTTATTTGTACTAAATTGTTTTATTTGTTATTTTGCTTGATTTAGTGTACTTTTGCTTTTGGAGCTTTTGACATTTTTGTGTCCCCAAATATACTGTTTTCTTTTCTTTATCTTTACATTTTTCACTTTCTTTAGTTTTTACCCAATCTGAAAAGGCTAAAAATTTTGCATTTTTGTACACAATCTATATTTCTCTTCTTTATAGTAGCATTCCTTAAAGCTTCCGTTTGATACTAGATTTTAAAGTCATAAACTTAAAAATTCGAAGTAATATGATCAAATTTCACGGTTGAACAGATATTTGAAGATAAAATTTTAAATCTATGGCCAAATGCGAGCTTATTTTAGGATTTTTTACTTCTCATTTTTTGGTAATTGAGCTATAGAAAAGTGTGAAGCCTTGACAACTTATGAGGGCATATTGTTTCCTGTTTTTCTTGTCTTTTTTTATGTTTTTTTCAAAGTTCAATGCTTTATGTCTTCTTAACTTCATTGTCTTTTTATTGATGAATGAGTCCATAATTTCTATCAATTTGACTTGTATAAATAGAGATAGACAGTTGATATCGAGTTTAAGAAAGTAAAAAGATTCTTGAATCTATGTTTACTGTACTAAACTATTCTTTAATCTTTATGGTCAAAAACATGTTATGTGGAACGTTAAAATTAGAAAAGCTACCAAAACAAGAAAAGAGACTTTTTCTTTCTTTCTTGAAACAGACGAAAAAGGAAAGTAAAACAAACAAATAAAACGGAGGGGGAGTATTTTATTCATAGCTCACATGCAATTTCCTTTAAACAATGATTTGGTTGATTAGTCTGGTTTCTATACTTGCTGGCATTTCCATCTTCTTATGTACTTTTAAATAAACAATTGCATTAACTAATACTTTCTTCTTCTTGTTGTTCTTTTGTTTAGCTTGTTTTTCAGTTGACTGAATTGATATTTGACTAAGGATAAAGAGAGCTTAGTCATTTCAACATTGGGTTGCTTTGCTTGATCATAAATCTGATCTGTGCATCCTGTGAGATCCATTTTATTAGCTTTGCTGTCAATCAGATGGTTGTTTTGTCAGTCTGAGCATAATGGGAGGTTGTGTATCGACGAGCAGTAGTACTTGTAGTAGCAGGAGCAATGGAGAAAAAGTCTCACCTGAATGTTTAGGAATAAACATGTTTAGTCGAAAAAGGAGTAGAAGAACTTTTTCTGATCATGTCATTGCATTGAAGCATCTAAGTTCAATTCCTAATCGGATCTTTACTAATGGCAAGAGTCGTACTTCTTGCATATACACACAACAAGGACGTAAAGGCATTAATCAGGACGCGATGATTGTCTGGGAAGTAAGTCGTGTTTCTATGCATAGAACTCTTTTGCATCATTCATAAATCTGATATTATGTACTTATGTAGGATTTCATGGCGGAAGATGTGACCTTTTGTGGTGTATTTGATGGTCATGGTCCACATGGTCATCTTGTTGCTCGTAAAGTAAGGGATGTACTGCCCCTGAAGTTAATGTCCTTTTTGCAATCAGTTGAATCAAAGGGTAGTGGTTCTGCTGCAGATTGCAGCAACGAGAATCCTGAATCGGAAGTTTTGGATCCTGATAAGGATGAAGTGAACCTGGATACTCAGCGGAGAGAAGCGTTTCTTCAATCTTATAAGGCAATGGACAAAGAATTGAGGTCCCAACCTAACTTAGATTGCTTTTGCAGTGGTAGTACTGCTATTACTCTAGTAAAACAGGTAAGTTTAGTCGCATTTGTCATGCTATATCTTCCATTTCTGAGCTTATTATTGTTCTTTTTCTGTTTTAAGGGTTCAAATCTTTACATGGGCTATATTGGTGATTCACGCGCAATCTTGGCATCAAAGGATGACAATGATTCAATGGTCGCAGTCCAGTTGACTGTTGATCTGAAGCCTGATTTACCTAGTATGTCTCTTTTTATAGTGATTTAATGATTAACCATTTCAGAATTCCTATTAGATAATCTAGTATTTCTGTTATCAGAGGAAGCTGAGAGAATAAAACAGTGTAAAGGTCGGGTTTTTGCATTGCAAGATGAGCCGGAAGTGCAGAGAGTTTGGTTGCCATTTGATAATGCCCCTGGATTAGCAATGGCTCGAGCATTTGGTGATTTTTGTGTGAAGGACTATGGGGTAATATCTGTACCAGAATTTTCTCACCGAGTTCTTACAGAGAGGGACAAGTTCATTGTTCTTGCTTCTGACGGGGTATGTTAAGCAGTCTGAATCTCTATTTTTAGTCTAAGATGAACTTAAGTAGAGAGGCATAATCAGTGAGGATACATATAGCCGATCTAGCTTGGTTAAGACAATTGCTATATAGTTATTGTTGTTGTAGTTGAGGAAACAAAGATTATCATGGGAAAAAGAACTCCTAGTGATTGAATGTTAACTCTTGATTGCAGGTTTGGGATGTCTTGAGCAATGAGGAAGTGGTCGACATAGTGTCATCAGCGTCTACACGATCATCAGCTGCCAGAATCCTAGTTGACTCTGCTGCACGCGAATGGAAAATTAAGTACCCGACTTCAAAAATGGATGATTGTGCTGTTGTTTGCTTATTCTTGGATGGAAAGATGGACTTGGAATCTGACAATGAGGAGGAGCAATGTCTCACTTCTGCTGCACTTCAGAGTAACCATTCTGGTATTGCTGCTGAATCCGATGACGGGCACAACTCTGAGCCATCTCTACAGAGAAACACTACTGTCAGATCAGCTGAAGAGAACGATATCTATAAACGAGCAATAGCTGAAGCAGAAGCAGATCAAGAAACCACAATGACAGAAGATCAGAAATGGTCAGGATTGGAAGGCGTTACGCGAGTTAACTCTCTGGTTCAGCTTCCAAGATTTTCTGATGAGAGGCAAGGACCTTAACTTTGTGTTGTTCAATTATGATTGTTGTTATATACAAATTCTTTCATCAATAGAGAAAGTAGCATTGGTTCCATCATCTACATTCCAAGCAAATGTATTCTTGCTGCAACATTTTAGATCGTGAGGATTCATATAGCTGACGTCAACTTATTTGAGATTGAGGCGTTGTTGTTGTATTCTAGACCGTGTATATGTTCACCCTCTTCCAACTTTCATACACGGGGTAAGCGATGCTTATCTTAGCATGTTTCTATTGTTTTTTGTGGCTTTGGTTCGTTCACTAAATTGCTTTGTGTACTGAACTGCCCTTTTGAGCCGAAATTTCAAGATGTTATATAGTATATTGTGAGTAATAGTTATGGTGGAAAAAGGATTACTATAGTAGTTGTAAATTTTTGTTTGAGAAAAAATAGACCTCAAAATTTGAAAGTTTCTTAGTTGATGTTTATATTTCTTTCTTAAAAGTATCACCAACTATTTATCAAAATACATCTCGAAACTGACTGATCAAGTGTCTGAATACAATCGTCAAATTATAACAGAGTAAATATCACCTTCCTTTTTACGATTTTCATACTCCAAAACGCGCCTCAACTTTGATTTGACCAAATATTATAATTCGGTTAACCGACAGGTAAAAAAGGAAAGCGGTACCAAATCCTTACCCCTACCTCGTGAAGATACACAAATTCTAAAAGAAAGCAATAATAACAAGCTGAAACAGCATCAAGATAAATTTGTATAGATGATGAATATGCTTTTGACTGAGTTATATTACACTAAACTCCTCTTTTTATATCTTCCTTCATTCACCAAGGGGTAAGGCCAAGGAGAGTACATACTGGCTATATATATATATACACTTTTAATTTCCTAAATAAATAGGTTTCTCAAAGGCTGGCTAATTATTTACTATAACTTGATAATAAAACTTAAGAATCTGTTAAGTTGTGTAGCTTGATTAATCCTGCAAATGCAAACAGAAAGAATAAGATTTAGTGCATTAAAAGTGAGGGAACTTCAAGATTGAAGAGGGCAGTTTAGTTTGGACTAGTACCTCGGGCAATTTACTCGATGATGAATCAGATTTAGCTTCTGATGATTCTTCAGATATCCGCGCCTCTGATTTCTCATTTGAGTAACTGCAAATACGAATTTCAAGTGTCAGGAAGATACTATATATGCCTTTTCTATGACGTTCTAGTGTATATATTATGACATGTATAGACACTTAGATCTGCGAAGTTGGAGTGCTTATTTGCTAGCTGACTGAATGTCAAATATGTGTTAAGCCGGTAAAATAATACATAGTTTCCCAGACGACTGTCTAATCCATAGATGAAGTTGACAAGAAACACAAGCAACATCTATGGTGTATCCATTAATGTCCATAGATGAAGTTGAAAAGAAACACAAGCAACATCTGTGGTGTGTCTATATAATGTCCTTGTAAGTTCGTTCTTTATATTGGTAACGATGAGAATACAGACAATTTCCACAACTAATTTTGTCACTGGTTATATGAAAGCAATCGTAAAATTGAATCAGAAACTCACGTCGAGAGAATAGTAACCCAAACCAGTTCGACGCAGTCCACCCAAAGGAGTCTTTGCTCAAGAGGAACAACGCCGTAAGTTATTAGGTGAGCAAATGGCCAAAGTTTCCACCCTGCCTGAAAGAATTAAGAGCTAATTTAGTTTTCTCAAAGAAATCATCTCTGCTAAACTAGAGTTTATACAAGTACCAGAACAACAAAGAGTTGTATTAAGAGAAGAACAGTCTCGAAACGTTTTGTGGTTCATCTGAAATGACATATCAATCCAAAACTTCAAATTTAAATAGCTTTACACAATAATATAGGTAAACGAAAAGACATGGAGTACTTTCTGTGCTCATGATGTCAAACATCTTCTTTCTTTTATTAGTAGTAAGATTTAACTTTTCTCCTTTTGGTGGATTGGAAGATGGAAATCAGGCCGCTGAAACATTTTCTTCGTTAGAAACATGCAGGTCATATTGGATCTCTCGAGTAGCATTGATCAGTATCATTATTCTTAGGATTTCCAGTACCTCATGGCAATGATAAAAAGGATAAATCATAAAACAAAAAAAGACAACAATATATTGTCATTGAAGATATATTCAGCTTCGTATCAAACCAAATTTTAACAGATCAAACAGTAACATGGACTAACTTCCGCTGAAACAGCGAAAACCAAGACAAAAATCTTGAGCTAATATACCCGGTTATAGCTATATTCATCTCTAGATCATTAAATATTGGAAGCATTTAAGATAGAGGGAAAGAATGCCTTACTGTTAACATGGGCCAAAACGTGGCTCTAAGTTCGCCAAAAATATTGGATGCAGATTCGAGACGCAAGAAACCAAGGACAACAAAATAAATGCTATTCCAAATTGCTGACCAAATGGTTTGGTCAAAAGCAACTTTAGCTGGAACCACCCACCAATCGTTGGACGGGAAAAGAGCCTGTACATTAGAGTTGAACCTTTTAGGTTTCACCGAAATATGTCAAAAGATATGGTTGATCAATCAAGATACAAGCCAGAAGCATCACCTCACAAAATTGGTAATAGTAGTGGGAAAGGGAACCATGAAGTGAAAATCCAACAAGACCAGATCTAAACATGCGAGTCCGGTCAAATTCAAGAAGAGGCTTTCCTTCATAGCACTGTAAATTAACAGAACAAAATGAAACAATTTAGACTAATGAAAACAGCTCTCAATATTTCGGAAGAGTTTAACTTCCACAAACTGATGGTATACAAAAGTTTTACACTGTCAAATCACCTAAAAGATAACTATGTGTAACTATCAGACAGTACTTACTTGAGCGATCCAGTCTCCTACAGAGTAGACAATACCACTAATCGCCATTTTAGCTAACACAGGATTTGCTTTCAGCGCTTCTTCATATGCAATCCAGTTGTGCTCCGGGGCATACCTCAGTATCTCGTAAAGGGTCCATCCCTGAGTACACAATCAAGAAAATTAAAACCATACGGGGGAGCAGGCTACTATATGTTGAATTATGCGATCATGTCAGAGACACTACACTTTTAATTATTTACTTAATTATATATCTTCAGCTCGCGCCCTCACATCCAGACCTGATTCTTCTCCACAGTTCAAGGACGCAAAAGTTGCTTCTGATAAAGGGCGGCGGTGAGATTTAGACCTCAACCCAGCCTTGTTAGCATGTCGAATTTTGTGACTATATCATCTAAAAGCTTAAATTGCTATGAAGTATAAACTTCTATTTACTTAATTTATAAGTTCAGTAAACTTAGTTCATTCTTTTTGTCATCATTTATCCCAGTGACAAAGCCAATTCTATTATTACCTTTATGATCACCAGTACAGAAGAAAATCCATAAAATATATATAATCTTTCCTTGTCAACTTGTTTAGCATACTTTCCTTTTTAGTTTATTTCAAAACGAATGTTCTTTCTTTCTTCATCAACTCTTTAGTTCTTTCTACGTGATTAAAAGACATTTTGATATAATCTACATATCTTTGCTATAAGCCACAACAGTCAAAAGTCATTATGTCAAGTCAAAACGAGATAAAACATATTTAATTACAAATCCACTAACTAGTAAACACAAGCGAACACATAAACTTCAAATCCTAGTTCCGATTCTGAATTGATCACAAGGGGGCACCCCCCACCCCTTTTTTTTTCCTTCAAGATATGAAATATCCAAAAGCAAACAAGATCAAAATGATAGAACTTACATGCCAATACTCATGATCTATGGTGAGTAACCTTGTGATAGCAAGTGTACCAGCACCAAGTACAATTGAAGCATTAAAAAACCTATCTTTATCCAACAAAATGTACAAGAAGCTATTCTTGATTTTTTCTTCAATTTCAGTTCCATTTGATTCTTTCTTTTCATTTTCTTGGTTGGTCTCTGCTTCTTTATCTTCTGTCACAGCATTTATTGAACAAACAAGACTTGTTCTTGATGGGTTTTTTTGTATATTTTGTATGGTGAAATTTGGAGAAAAGTTGGTGGATAAAGTTTGAGTCTTTCTGGATTCTTGAAAGGATCTTTTTGAGGAAGAAGAGAGGATATGAGTAGCAAAATTGTTGACTGCTGACATGATTGGTTTGTTATTGCAGAAGAAAAAAAAAACAAGTTTGAATGGGAAATGTAATTTGCTTTTTGTAGGTATTTGAGGGGTGGGATTACTCCTAGAAAAAACCAGAAAATGTTTTACATACGAAACCGAACTCAATAGTTTTAGCTCAAATATATTTTTTTATTTTAAAAAATTTATTTTATAAGATATTTTATGCGTGATGTACTACATAAGACATGTGCGTTTACTTGCTTATTATATAAAAATGGATAGTATTCATATAAGCTAAAATAAGTTAAAGAACATACAATATATATATACCAAATTTCTAAAAGTATAATTTTTAATTTTGCCTCTATTTTCTTTAATACTAAAAATATATATTTATTTTTACTTGTCCAGTTTTAAAAAAATGAGATTTAGCTTATGTATTGGGCTAAATAAGTATTTCATGTACATTTATTTGTAAAAAATGCAATAGTGTTAAAATCAAAAAATTAGAAAAAATATTTAGGTTCTACCGAGACTTGAACTCGGGCTATTGGATTCAGAGTCCAATGTCCTAACCACTAGACCATAGAACCCCTCTTGTCTTCATATCTTAACATTTTTGTTTAAAATATACTAAAATAGTTTTATTATAGATAACTTTCTATATTCCATCTTTGATTTTTAAAATAAAATTTTCAAACTTATATTACACATATACACATATATATATATATATAACAAGTCATGATAAGTATTTAAGGATATAAATCGAAAGTATCTAAGAAAAATATTTTTAAAGGGTTATTCAATTATTTCTTTGTTCTTTTAAGTTGAATTTTAAATATGATTTTTCATATAATGTGTAATTTGATCTTCACGAATAGTTAAATACTTCAATTTCTATCGTACTATTTAGAAATATTAACTTAATATAACTATGTTTCATGAGTACTTTATCGTTGAATGATACACTTTTAAAATTAGAATTTATCTTTGAATCAAAAGATATTTAGAGATGACAATTGAGCTAGAAAATGTGAGATAGAGTGAGTTTAAAGCTACACGAGGTCAGACATGTTTAACGTTGTGTCATATACATTTTTAAAATTCGAACTTATCTTTGAATTAAAAGATATTTAGGAATATCAATGGAACAGACGCATGTGAAATGGACGAATTTAAAGTTATGTGGGACAAAATAAGTTTAACGTTATGTGAAACGGGAAAAAGGCAAACGAGTTGAAATGAGTTTTTCTTAAAACTAATACGGAGTAGAGACGAATTACGGGTATATGTGATTTTATGTCTGATCAAATATTATGTTTAGTTGCCAAAAATCCAAAAACTAAAGAAAAAAATAAGTTGAGAAATTGTTAAAATCTTCTTCTTCCCCAAACTGAAGAAGTGAGAAAAACCCTTAAATCCCACCTTTCTGCCATTGCTGCAACTTCAAGAATCACCACTAACCTCAGCAATGGCACAAACAAATTTTCACCCTTCACACAATCAATCACTCAACCAAATACTTCGCAGTTTCAAACAAGTTAGGATCGATTACATCAATCCTCTGTATCCGTTTAGCTCTATTCAGACTCATTCCATTAAAAAGATTCCTCTTTTCCGAATGCCCATATCGGAAAAATCATGTATTTACTTGAATTTCACTTCAAAACCCAAATGGGTATTCACTAATTCTAACATTCCATCTCCAGAATGGGTGAATTTTCCTCTTTTTCGAGTTCCCAAATCCAAAAAACCGTATTTTTATGTAAATTTCACTTCAAAACCCAAATGGGTATTCACTGGTTCTAACCTTCCACCTCCAGAATGGGTGCAGCCATTCGTTGATCTTTCTGACTTAGTTACAGACCGAAAAGATCTCAAACCGTCGCCATGGGTGTCTCAAATTTTGAATCTTTTAGATAATTCACCATTGATGGAGCAGAATTTAGATGTTTATTGTTGCAAATTTCTCATTAAATTATCGCCTAGTTTTGTTGCATATGTATTGAAGTCAGATTACCTTACAGGTAAACCCGATATCGCGTTTCGTTTCTTTTATTGGGCTGGTAAGCAAAAAGGGTATGCTCATAATTTTGAATGCTATGTGTTTTTAGTTAAGATTTTATCTGCTTCACGTGAATTGGATAGGATTAAGCATGTGTTTAGTGAATTTAAGCATAAAGGTTTCTTGATGAATGTGGCAGCTGTTAATTCTTTGATTAGGAGTTTTGGAGAACTTGGGATGGTTGAAGAATTATTATTTGTGTGGCGACAAATGAAAGAAAATGGTATTGAGCCTAGTTTATATACCTATAACTTTTTGATGAATGGACTGGTGAATTCCATGTTTATTGAATCTGCTGAACGCGTTTTTGAGGTTATGGAAAGCGGGAAAGTTAATCCGGATATTGTTACGTATAATACTATGATTAAGGGGTACTGCAGATCTGGGAAGCTTCAAAAAGCAATGGAGAAATTTAGAGATATGGAGGTTAGGAAAGTAGAGCCTGACAAGATTACCTACATGACTCTGATGCAAGCGTGTTACGCGGAGGGAGATTTTGATTTTTGTTTGGGACTCTATCACGAAATGGAAGAAAAGGACTTGGATATTCCACCACACGCTTATACATTAGTGATTGGAGGGCTTTGTAAAATGGGGAAGGTTTTGGAAGGGTTTACTGTTTTTGAAAATATGATCAAGAAAGGTTTTAGACCTAATCTGTCAATTTATACTGCTCTAATTGATTCATACATGAAACATGGAAACTTGGATGAGGCTATGAGACTTTTTGATAGAATGAAGAATGAAGGATTTGAACCGGATGAGGTAACATTTGGGGTTATTGTAAATGGCTTATGCAAGAGTGAGAGGTTGGATGAGGCCATGCAGTGGCTTGAGTACTGTAAAAATAACAATGTAGCTATCAATGCCATGTTTTATTCAAGTCTTATTGATGGTCTAGGAAAGGCAGGGAGAGTTGATGAGGCCAGAGAACTCTTTGAGGAGATGGCTGAGAAGGGATGTACACGTGATTCTTATTGTTATAATGCGCTTATCGATGCCTTGGCCAAAAATGGGAAAATTGATGAAGCTTGGGTACTTTTTAAGAGAATGGATGATGAAGGTTGTGATCAAACAGTTTATACATACACAATATTGATCAGCGGCATGTTTAAAGAACATCAAAATGAAGAAGCACTTAAATTGTGGCATATGATGATTGATAAGGGTATAACTCCAAATGCTGCTTCTTTTCGAGCCCTTTCAACCGGGCTTTGTCTTTCTGGCAAGGTGGCAAGAGCATGTAAAATATTGGATGAGATGGCACCAATGGGTGTTATCCTGGAGACAGCTTTTGAAGATATGATAAATGTTCTATGCAAGGCAGGTCGTTTAAAAGAGGCTTGCAAATTAGCTGATGGGATTGTGGATAGAGGTCGAGAAATTCCTGGAAAAGTTCGTACTGTTTTAATTAATGCATTGAGGAAAACAGGGAATGCTGATATGGCAGTGAAGTTGATGCATAGTAAGATTGGCATTGGATATGACAGGATGGGTAGCATTAAAAGGAGAGTAAAGTTTCGAGTTTTGGTTGAAAGCTGAGGCATTGGATAAAGGGTAGCATTAAAAGGAGAGTAAAGTTTCGAGCTATGGTTGAAAGGTGAGGTGAAAACTGGATATTAGGGTTACTATTGGGACATCCAAGTTTGCTATTATGCTGTCATGCGTGGTTATTAGTGAAATATTCTGAGGCAAAATAGACATAGATGTGACTGGAGAAGTAATGAACAAGTCATTTGACAAAGCTATGCATATCTGCCAATTTATGGAGTTCTAACAAGCAAAGCAAGAGGTAAAGTTGATTGAAAATTTTGTCAATAGAGTGTCTGAACAATTCATGTTGCTTGCGTTAGATCTGCCTTCTTTTTGTTGAAACTGGAAGTAGTGTAGGGTAGCCTGACAGTCAACTCATAAGATTTATGCCTACACCTTATACTTTCTATCAGTTGATTCAGCAGTTCTTGCAATTCATTCAAATATGGGTACTCCCAGACAACTTATCTCATATTTGTTGTAAAAGAGGTACTATCACAATTCCAGGCTCCAGTTTCTGAAGTAATAAGCAGCTGGTAGAATGCTTATGTTTCTTCTTGGAGGTGGTAAATGATCACACAATAACTGTGCTTTAATCTTAAACCATGTATTGGAACTTAAGGACATCCTACCTTGCCAGATACTGCACAGAAGCTGAAATTCAAACGCTTATGGCTGTTGGCCTTTTTGGTGTAATATATATGATGTAAAGGATGAACAATCTTAAACCATGTATTGAACTTTAGGACTTCCTACCCTGCCAGATACTACACAGATGTTGAAATTCAAATGTTTGTAGCTGTTGGTGTAATATGTATAATACAAAAGATGAACGTAGCATGCTAAATTTCATAGGACCTTTACAGGAATGGGTTTTTGTAGAGCAGGATTCCTTCTGTTTTTGTTTTTTGCAATGAAGGATCTCTAACCAGTGTACTGCCTTTGCACTATCATGGTTTAGGCTGCTCTATTTATATATTTACCTACCTATTCAATTTTGAGCATAATTCTTTTCTTTCCAATTTTTCACTTGTCAATTTTGAGGGCAAGGACAAAAGTCTAAGTTCACTTCTCCAATAGGGGTCTCAGAAGCAATGTAAATTTTTCTTGATAACTCAGCAAGAATATTACTAATTACAAAAACCAGCTATAAGATATGATGAGAGTATGCAAAAGCTGACGCAGTCAGGTTTTCCCTACTAATCCTGTAGTGAGGTCAGAAATCTCACTAGGTATCCACTTCATTCACATTCTGAAGATTACATCAGATAGTGACTACATACAAGCACTTGAATTCAAGTTATGTACAGAGTCAGCTTTGTCTTTTAAACATCTGTGGTTTCTTTCCTCTTTACAACAAATGATTGATAACTACATCAGTGTGGCTTCAACATATGATTTCTTATCATTTAGGATTGTCCCGTTTAGTATCCTCCTTATTTTCTTTCTCTACATTTTGTTTTACACAATTATAGTAATGTAGTGTCTGGCTTTGACTCTCTCTAATGCTGATTCACTTGTTCTTCAGCACTTGCAGCTCAACACTTCATTTTATTTATTTTTTGACAAGGGTAGTGTCCTTGTCAGCTTACACACAATTGAAGTATTTCACCATTCTTTCCCAACTAAAATTGAAAGGATTGTATTACACGGAGATGTCGATTTGTTTTTCATGGGATACCTGCTGGTAAAGCTTGGGTAGATGTGAAGAAATCACCTATGTCTTTTTTTTTGCTTCTGGTGCAATTTGAACACTGATCTTCGATTGTTTTCATCTCAATTTATTGACTGCTAGGCCACACCCTTGGGATTAGTTTCAACACTCATTTTGATTAATGCTCCATTGGATAATATGCAGGCAATTGATTCTGTTGTCTTTATGCTTCTTAACGACATCAATTGTGTAATTAGTTGCACTTTGACACTTATGTTTTAGTTGCTATATTTTTTCTTCCTTCGCCAAACCATGCTTTTGTTTATCGAAATTTTCCTTATATGTTAGAAGCTATTTATCTAAATGTCTCAATTCCAATCAGGATGTAACCTTTTGGGGAATAGGTACTTGCAGTTGCTGTAAATTTATTTATCACTTATTGCTGGGCCCAGGAAGATGTCCGCATACATGGATGACCTAGAATTTGCTTCTTTACAGATGCTTGCATGCAAGAAGAAATATTTGATATGGGGATAGGGAAGTGGGAGCTAAAACCCAGCAGCAGATGTAACTAATATTTTCAGCAGGCATTTCCTGTACAACAAGTAAAAGACACATTGTCGTTTGGAACTTGGAGTGGACCCTTGGTGCACCTATGAAGACTGGAGCAATGTGACCAACTTGTTTGTTTCCAAGTCATTTCTGAGGTAAAATGTTCTTGAGATCTTTTATCTAGGATGACTAATTAAATTTATTGGCACATATGAGAACATTACGAGGGATAGTCGTACAGAAGTAGCAGCAGGACATTGAGACTTAAAATAATGCCTACATGTTGTCCTTTTTCCACTGCTGTACATTTGTTTTTGTACATTGGTTGAGTGGCAAAGAGAATTTTGCACTGTGCTCTGTCATCTTTGTTTTCTAACGTCTAACATCACTCGAAGGAGCTGCTTTTCAGTTAAAAACATCCACAACTGCAGTCACTGTAATAGGACCAATTTGCATGTTCTACCATCTGTGACATTTGTAGGTATATACCTCTATTGCTTATCCATTCCAGTGTTGTCACAGTCGTGTTTAAGCCTTGAAACGAGGCTCAAAATGTGTAGATCGGTTTGCCTTGCTTAATGTGCCCTTTAGTGTGGTCATCAAGGTTCTAAGGCATATTTTTTCTAGCCAACTCTCTTCTTCCTGAGAGACAACATAAAAAATTAATATTTTACTTTATTGTAATTTCTTTTCAATTTTTTTGTTCATATATTTGTCATTTATGTTTATAATTATTATTCTTGGATTATATATATATATATATATATATATATATATATATATATATATATATCTTT
>NC_028646.1:2770646-2931850 GCF_001406875.1 Solanum pennellii
TATATATATATTTATATATCTTTGCACCTTTTCTCAGTGAAGCTCACGCTATAATTGTGCTTAAACCCTCAACTGACCTCAAAGTTATTTTGTGCTTTTTCTTTTGATAAAACTGATCCATTCATATTCATTCAGCCACACCATATGGAAATTATTATTTGATGGAATATGCCAAAGACAATATTTGATAATTTCAACATAAATTTACTTGCTTGCTATATGCTCACACTCTCTAAAAATGTTGTATCCGTGTCAGATCCTCCCAAAATGAACTATTTTTTGAGGATCCTACACGCACTTGGCAATATTTTGAAGAGTCCGAACAAACATAAATTCCTTGATCATAAAGACAATTTTGATTTATAGGTAAAAGTAATGAGTTTAGGTGTGCATATATCTTTTAGCACAACTTTAGAAATTCAATACTCACTCCGTTTCAAGAAGAATGACCTAGTTTGACTTGACACAGAGTATAAGAAAATAAAGAAGATTTTTCAATCTTATGGTCCTAAGTTAAAGTTAAGTCAAATGTACAAAAGGGCCCTTTAATCTTGTGACTCTAAACATGCCACGTGAAAAATTGAAGAAATATGTGTCCTTGTTAAACAGACTACAAAGGAAAGTAGGTCATTCTTTTTTAAACGGAGGGGGCATGTTTTAACGGCCTTAAGCTCCTTGTTATCAAGAAAGGTGTGTCCATGTCAAGTGCTTGTTGTATGGAGTACATTGGAACAGGGACGAGCCATCGTGATCTATATTTATTTATATACAGATACATTTCATTATCAAGAAAGATGCTCATTATTAGGAGTATTTGTTTTGTGAATTAACTTTTTATTAGGATCACAAAAAGCAATATGCGGTATCTAAATTTTCAATAGTGGAGAAAGCTAAACCATATATATCTTGAAAAGAGTAGATATCCTTTTCACATTCTGCTAGATCATTGAATCTTAGTGCATGATAACTTGGAAGTCACCTCTAAAGAAATGCATAATGTATGGGGAAATTCCTTCCTTTAGTATAGATTTTGGTATCTTTTATCTCTTTAGCTTTTTGTGGTATGAATCTATGGTACAATGGCAAGTTGATTACTCTGTCTTGTATGGAAAAATACGTGCATTTGTTCTGGATAGTGACCTCCTGAATTTGATTTATAGGCCACTTGCAGATCTTTTTTGGATTTTCTTTTTCCTTCCTCCTCAATAAACTTATTAGCTACTTAGAGAGATATTTATATATTTGTTTCTTCTTGTTTTACCCCTACTCCTTGAAGGGAGAGGGGGTCTGTGCAAGTGTCACCTGTTGTGTATTGCATATTTGGGATTTTACTGGAAAATCTAGACATGATTGGGGATATCATCTGCTCTAATATGCCTCTAGGATGAAGGGAACGTTGTAATTAGGCAGCGTCTACATATGGAGTATGATTTTTTCTGTAAATATTGTTCTCAACTTGAACTATTCGGATGCTAGTCTTGTTTTTCTCGTTTTAATGACCGAAAAATCTGAGTGGGATAAACAACTGCCTTTGGAACTCAGAAATGACGGGCTGGCCCCCTAATCCTTTTCCATAGAGTACACTTGTCACTAGTCAATGAATTACAATTGAGCCCAGTGGTCCTGAAACTAGTGCTATGGCAAGAGTAAGTGCATGGTCCCTATTATGAATAGTCATTTATGTATCATTATAACTTGATGTGAATATTGGTGCGGGTAAGTAATTTTTCCTGGACAAAGCTCATTGCTTGTCGGCAAAAGAGAAAAAAAAAAAACTCCCCTCAATAACACCTATGTTGGAGAGACAGAGGATTTAGTACTGTGTTTTTGAGTCTTAACATAATTTGATCCTTATCAGATTCTGCTGGATATTGAAATCTTTCATATATACCCTTCGGGCCAGCTCAGATGGTTTGGCTTGGGACTTCCATAACAAGGGTCTCAAGTTGGAAAACCGTTGCTTGCGACAACAGGGGGTTGAGCCCATCAACACAAGGCTTGCCTGGTGCAGTTTACCTCTCCTGTATGGTTTGCAAACTATTGCACATGAGTGAAAACTGCGGGTTCCCTTGTCACTAAAAAAAAAAGAGTTAACATACCTTACTTTTAGTATATATTTTCGTATCTTTTATCTCTTCGGTTGTTTATGGTATGAGACAATGTTTAGTTGTTTTCTCTGGCCCTACATGAAATGAAAGATGTGTATTGTTTTGGACAGTGACCTGAATTTTTTTCTGGATTTGTCATTTGCTTCCTCCTGAATAGCTACTTGGATCTTTATGGATTTGTTCCGTCCTCTTTGTGCCCACACCCGCGTGATAGTGGGGTGTGTGTGTGGGGGGTGGGGGTGTCAGAGTTCGATAAAATTTCATGTCGTACTCAGTTTGTACCTAAGTTTTTTTTCGAATTATTTAACGTGTACATAGTTTTGGAAAACATCACAGAAAACACACTTCTTCTATAGTAATTGTTTGAATCTATAGTTTGATGAAGTGTTCTTGAATCTTGAATATGAAAGTTTAGTTTAAATCAAGTAGATATTGGAAAAAACTTGTATTATTTGGGAACCATCATTATTGAAAAATGAGTTAGTTTTGACAAATTGATATGATATTTGAAACTTATATCTCAAATTTGAGCCCATTTGAAACATTAGACATAAACAAAATAAACATCAGCCACATATGATTGGATTTAGGTCGTAAAAATTGCTTGAACTTCGATTATATGTGCACGAGGTTCATGCAAAAATGTTCGAGTTTTAGCCATATATGCATGAAGTTCAGTAGTGTGTGTGACCTTTTAACGTCAGATATATGTCGATCTTATCCCTAGAGTGTTCAAGTAAATGAATACAATTGAGCCTAGTGGTCCAAAATTAGTGCAGCAAAGAGTTAAGTGCATGGTCCCTAATATTCTTCTTATATCTACCCCACATAAAATAAAGATGTGTTTGTACACACTAGTAATTGCATGACATAAGTTTGTACCTAAAATTTTATCGATTAACTCGTTTTAATTAATGTATGTTCTCACATTATTTTGTTGTATAGTCGTAATGAGTTAATATAGTCCAAATCCCTTGTCAGCAAAAGCAAGAGGTCTGTCGTTTGGGTTGAGATCGTCGTACCAGACTTGTTTAGTGCGGGTTAACTCTCCTATGTGGTTTGCGAGTTATTGCATAGGAGCAGAGTTTTTATTCTGTGTACACCCAAAGGGTAGCGACTGCGGGTTTTCCTTGTCATAAAAAAAAAATTAGTGGGTAGCGGCTGCGGATTTCCCTTGTCATTAAAAAGAATTTAATATAGTATGGTGTAAGCATTGGTTACGTATAAGTTTTTTGAGCTAGTTGTGTATTGGGAAAAGAGGAAAAGAACATCTACCCATACTAACCTATGTATGGAGGGACATATTTATCAGCTCCAAGTACAATGAATTGAAGTCATAATCAATTCATCGTAATAGTTGGTGTTTCGATGTCCGCATTGAAGCTCTAATTAAATGTGTATCGCGTAATATAGGGCCGATAGGGGATGATGTTTTTAATAGGATTTTTTCTATATTCAGAGTTCGAACTTGAGATTTTTGGTTAAGGATTGAGAGTTCTAGTTAAGGGTGAAACAATCGTACGAAGACATCATTGCACCACAACACATGTTATAGGTAAACTTATTTCAAGATCTTCAAAGAAGACACAATTTTCTTTTCCTAAAACAAATATAAAGAATTATTTTTAGCTATTATTGTTAACTATTGTCTTTATTTTAATTTATATGTCATACTTTTCTTTGTATAAAAAAGAATGATGTAATGTTTTTATAATATATAATAAATTGATTTTTAAGCTTTTATTTTGTTCTTGAGATAATTTAGAAAAGAAACATACCTCTCAACTAAATAAAACCCTATATTTTACTCCGACTGTCCACTTTAATTTGATTGTTATGATTTTTTTTAGAGTCAAACGATGAGAACTTTGATTAATATTTCATGATGTATTTTTTCATCATTTTAATGTGTAAAAATTTCAATCTAGAGTACTTTTCTTATAGTTTTCGAATATCTAAATGGTTTGTTTAATATATCGAATTAGTATAATCTACTTTAACTTTGAGAATTAGTCAAATTAGCTTTCAAAAAATTTTAACATAATAATTAAATGTGGACGAGGAGAGTATAATTATGGTTTAGTTTGTGTATATAAAAAAGATCTCTCGATAATCTATAATTACGCAAATATCTATCGTTATTTTTATGTTAAAAAAGCTACAATTTTCCCTTTTTATCTCTAGAAATATTGTCTTTAGCAAAACAATCAATAAAGGTCCCAACTTATCCTGACACAAATGGTACCATTAGAAATTAAATTTACTATAATTGAATTTAAGAAACAAAAATAAATAAATATTATGGAATGATATGAAAACATTCGAATTATTTTTTCATATTTTAATAATCAAAATTTAGAAAACAAGTTTTTCAAAAAATGAAATAAGTTAACTCCTTTAAGCTAGCGTTTGGCCATAGATTTCCAAATATTCTTGGCAAATATTATTTGAGTGAAAATTTGAGTGAAATTTCACCATGTGTTTGGCCATAAAATTTGAGAAATATATTTCACCTTTTTAGAAAAATATGATTATAAACACAAGTTTTAAAAACTATCAAAACTAACTAAAAGTTTGTATTACAAGTCAATTGAATGTTCGTTACAACAATAACAAATAGTGTCCATGACACTAAAGCAATGTGGTAATTTGGAGTGAGTGCAACAAGAATTATTCCATACATCGTGAAGTAGACAAAATACATGACTTTGTTACCTAGAGCCAATTTTTAATAATTTTCTTCAACAATCTTATCATTATTTAATATTCACTAAATTTTTCATCACTATTTTGGTGTTCACGTAAAAAATTATGTAATACAACGCAAGCAACTACTAGAGAGGGTGTTTTTGTAAAAGATAAAAGATTGGGGTAAAATTTTAATTTTTAAAATATCTCAAATAATGAGATTTGGCCCAAATACTAGAAAAAACTACTATTTGGAAATTTGGGATATTTTCCAAAAATATTTGCCAAATAATGGCAAATTGTATGGACAAACATTATTTGCCAAATTTTTCCCAAATATTATTTGGAAAATTTATGGCCAAACGGGCCCTAAGTCAGAGTAGATAAAATAAATTTCACAAATAGGGTTTCGTATTGATTGTGTCTTCACAACCTCAAATGCACCGCATCTTCATCTTTACTCCCGTAACCCTCACCCCTACCCAACCATTCCCATCCCTCAACAGTATTTGCCAAGATTATATACGAACTCTTTTAGGATAATAATTTTTTATCCGCTTATATACCAAATTTTTTTTAAAAAAAAATAATTAAAAAATCATTTCTTTTATCTTCTATCTTTCTCTCCATAGATTTGTGTGGTGTATAAAGCATCGTACTAAAATCACTCTTATGACAAAAATTTAAGTACACTTAATGTTCATATATATATATATATATATATATATATATAAAGGGAAAAAAGCTTGATATACCCTTTAATTTTGTCATTTAGAGTTCATAAATTCTCGTTAAGAAAGTGGCTCATACAAACCCTTATCATTATATAAGTGGCTTACATGTTTAATGTTCAATTTTACACACGTATTTTTTTCAGAGATTTATCGCCATTATAAAGGAAAATTGATAAACTGCATTATATTAGATCAATAAATCAAATCAAACACACTTAAAAGAGCTGGTAAGTTTAGAGATGTTACAATAATGATTATAGTTATAAGAGTGTTATTAACTATTAAATGTAAAACCTTTTTTAAAAAAAATATATATAATCTTCAAATATCAAAAATGTGTTCCTTTCCTTAGAGGGAAAGGGACCCAAAATGAAAAAGTTTTGAATAAAATGAAATAAATGGCATGATAAACTTCGATAAATACTTAACTTAGATATCGTGGTATCGTATTACTAAAATGTTTGGTGTAATGGATGAAACTATTTTTCCCTTAATCAAAAGTATTAGTCATATAAAAGAATCATTTATAAGGACCGCTACCTTTGAATGGGCGTTACTCGGCCTGAATCCCCACTAACCGGACTCCATTATAAATACGGAACACCAAATAAAAAATCTCCAAAAAAGATTATATCTTGATAGTCAAATATTTCAAGTAGATCGATAAAATTTTCTTTATATCAAATCAATTCAAATAAATCTCAAAAAAGTTTAATCATCCTACGTTCGAGAAATATATAACTCTGTTATAAAAAAATTAATTGAAAAAGAAGAATTATGAGAGTAATAGAATTATACCCACAATGTTTGTTGATAAAACTACATTTCTTTGTATTTCACTTATGGTTGTTGTTCATATTCCATTATTTTTTAATTTTTGTTGCAAACACTTACTAATCAATTTGAAAATATTGAGAAATATTTTATTCTCAGTATGTTATTACAACATTATGAAAATTCAAAAGAGTAGAGTTAGTAATGCAAAAATTAAAATATTTTTTCTAGTTTGTATCAAAAATATTTTAAAAATTGTAATTTTAAACATGCTACAATAATGATATAGTTATAAGAGTGTGAAAACTACTATTTGGTATGAAATTTTAAAATATAAAAAACGTGTTTTTTCATTGGTGGGAAGGAACTGAAAAAATAAAAATTAAAGTTTTGAATAAGATGAAATAAATAGTATAATAAAGTTTGGTGGATACTTTAACTTTTTGATATCATGGCTCCACCAAAGGATACGTTGAATACGGTGGATGGAGCTATTTTTTCTTTAATTATGAGTTTCGATCATTTCAAGTCTTGGTATAAATAAATTATTAGTAGAGAGTGTTATCGTCGAATAAGTCTAACCTGACACAAATCTGCATTAATCAAACTCCATGACAGATATCGAACAACGCCCTCCCCTTCTAAATGACTCGAACATACATTCTTAGAGTTGAATGTGAGAATTAGCTACTTACTATTGGAGCAAAGCAAAATGTAATAATTGAGTATATTATAAAGGGATTAAGGACATAGATACTCCCGAATTATCGTAAATGATATGTAAATATCCTCCGTCATATTTTTAGGATATTGGTGCTTCTGCCGTCCAAAAACTAGAGCATATTTACCCTTTATACTAACGAACATATACGTGTCATAATCTTATCCACCGATCCGACATTTATGGAAGGATAAGATTGCGCCACGTGTCCCTATTTTGTCTTTCGTTAGAGTGAAGAGCATATATGCTCTAATTTATGGACGACAGGGTTACTCATGTCCCAAAAGTATGACGTAGGATATTTGCATACCATTTATGATAGTTCAGGGGTATAATTGTCCTTTTTCCCTATTATAATAGAGAAAACAACACAACTTGTTACTGTAGCAAATCTATTAATTTGTCCACATCATCAAATATCAAATACTATTCACATAAAAATTTTGAATACGCCACTGAACTCAACGACCAGACTTATGACACATAAATAACTTAGAACCTCACAATGAGGTGTCATATTTTAATATGAAAGCCACTCATCAATCTCAACAACTATTAGCCCAAAACACTTCATATATATATATCTTCTGCTGGCTACATTTTTAGCCTAGTAAATGGAACCATCACTAGATAAGTCCAATTATTACACTGACACTGATGAAATGATCAATTGGTTCGAAAAATCCGCCGAAAATGCTGCCGCTGTACAGCGGCAGACGCTTCGACGGATTCTTGAACTCAACCATGGTGTTGAGTACCTAAAAAAATGGCTTGGAGATATTAGACTTCAAGATGAAAATGCTATGGAATCACTTTATGCTACTATGGTTCCTCTTGCTTCTCATGCAGATTTTGAGCCTTATATACATAGAATTGCTGATGGTGAAAAAGCTCCTTTACTCACTCAAGACCCTATGAGAACTTTGTCCTTAAGGTATACTTTTTTTTTTTTTTTTGGGTGGATAGGGTGTGTGTGGATGTAGCGGGATTCGAACCTATCACTATCACTAGAGTGATGGTGTGGGTAGCTCATCAACTGAGCTACATCAGACTACATGTCAAATCATATCTTTCTCTAAATTTGGCTCTGTAGAAATTATTTTATATAATCAGTGTATATAGAGGTAGATGTATCTTGTGTTTGATATTTTAATTGAACAATATCATTTCCGACACTGATGACTCAATGGCGGAGCTATAGTCCAAAATTACTTTTTATACATATATATTAATCATTGAGCTATACTCCACTATAAGCCATATTTTCCTTTTTTTTTACTGTGTAAATTTTATTATACCGTCAGTGTATATAGAGGTGAATTTATTGTGTGTTTGATAATTTTAACTAAGCTTATCATTTCTAATACATGGGGATAAAGTCACATACAGTGAACGGTGACCACTTAAACACTCGTTCACATATTAAAAATTACTTTTTTTTTTATAGATATATTATATTTCAAATACTTTAAGCGAAACTCCTCACTTTGCGACTACAGACATGGAGTGTAATATATAAGATGAAAAATCACTAAATATCAACATAAATTAAATATGAATCCATAATTTTAAAATTATAATATGTCAATGATAAAACTTTGGATTAAATTCTGAATCCGTTTCTAAATCTTTATGAATGACGGTAAATAAGCACCCTTTTGTCAATGGAATAGTTTATAGCATGGAATTATTTTTTCATATCCTATAGGTAATAAAGTCAATAAATAGAAGCGATACGAACAGTATTGATTCAACTTGTTCAAAATTGAGACGTAATGATTTTTTTTTAATTCTTTTAGTTCTGGAACCACAGAGGGAAGACAGAAATTTGTACCATTTACTCATCATAGCTCCCAAACAACTCTTCAAATTTTCAAATTGGCAGCAGCTTATAGATCAAGGTATATTATGATTCAAATCTTGAACAATTATATTCATATATTTTTTTAAAATTATTTTTAACAAATTTTGATAAAACAGGATTTATTCAATAAGAGAAGGTGGAAAAGTTCTTGAATTTATATATAGTAGCAAACAATACAAAACAAAAGGGGGATTAATAGCAGGAACAGCCACAACACATTATTATGCTAGTGAAGAATTCAAGATTAAACAACAACACACAAAGTCTTTTACTTGTAGCCCTGAGGAAGTTATTTCAAGTGGAGATTATAAACAATCAACATATTGTCATCTACTTCTTGGTTTATATTATTGTGATGAAATTGAATTTGTCACATCAACTTTTGCATATAGTATAGTTCAAGCATTCAGATCATTTGAAGAGTTGTGGAAGGAATTGTGTCATGATATAAGAGAAGGTACTCTTACTTCAAGAATCAACATAACCAAAGTTCGAAAAGTCGTATTAGGTATGTATGTTACTCTTTCGTTTAAAAGTTTTTTTTAGATATGTTTTCATCGAACCAACTCACGTGTGACCCTGACTCTTTTGTTTTCTTTTTCTTGGGCCTACCACATGCAAGTCCTTTTATAGTGATGAGCGATAGTGAGACTTGAATATAGGATTTCTCTGGATTTGTCTCCTCGATATTAATGCTCGATCATCTATAAGTTTAAAATTTTGTTAGAAAGAGTTAAATTTTTAATTACTTTACTATGTTTTCAACACGACCCTTCATGTGCCTTTTGACTCTTTTTTTTCTTTAGCCTATCTTCTTTTATAGTGATGAGCGGTAGTGGAACTTGAATATAGGATTTCTCTGGATTTGTCTCCTTGATATTAATGCTCGATCATCTATAAGGTTAAGATTTTGTTAGAAAGAGTTAATTTTTAATTACTTTACTATGTTTTCAACACGACCCTTCATGTGCCTTTGGACTCTTTTTTTCTTTAGCCTATCATGTAAAAAAATTATTTTAATAATGAGTGTTTGTATAGCTTAAAGAGAAGACCATATGCCTACTTCGATATTAATGTTGAAGTGTGTTTGTAACAATTTCATTTTGAAAAATTTAACTGTTAGAAAGAGTATATTTTTAATTACTTCACTATGTCTTCAACACAACCTTTCATGTGCCTTGGTTCTTTTTTCTTTGACCTATATTTTTATTTTTAATATTGAGTAACTCTGTAACTTAAACAGAATATCATATGCTTGTTAGTGTTGAAATACGTTACCATCTCATTTAAGAACTTGAATTTTTATGGAAAGCACATCTTTAATTACTTCATTATGTCTCCAACACACCCTTCACATGTCCGCCTCGTTATTTTTGGCCTAGCAAGTGAAAATTATTTTTTAGTAACGAGTGACTTGAACAAAAGACCATTTATCTGCTTTGATATCAATATTAAAATATAGGTATTACCAAGAAAGAATACGTTTTTAATTACTTCATTATGTCTTCAACAGGTATGATTGTCCCTAATCCAGAGTTGGCATCAAGAATTGAATCAATATGTGAAGAAGTAGAAAAGGAAAATTGGGTTAGTATAATCCCAAAATTATGGCCAAATGTTAAATATGTTTACACAATAATGACAGGCTCAATGCAACCATACTTAAACAAATTAAGACATTATTGTGGGGATTTGCCTTTGGTTAGTGCTGATTATGGGTCCACAGAGAGTTGGATTGGAGTGAATGTGGAACCTTCATCTCCACCAGAGAAAGTAACTTTTGCAATTATACCCACTTTTTCTTACTTTGAATTCATACCACTACATAGAAGTAAGTCACAAAGTTACAATAATAGCCACAAAGATGCTAATCTTCTAGCAAATGATGATTTTATTGAAGATGAGCCTGTTCCCTTATCTCAAGTCAAGATAGGACAAGAATATGAAATTGTCCTCACTACTTTCACAGGTACTATATAACAATTTTTCTTTTTTCTTGTGGTAAAATATTTTGTGGGGTGTATATTATTTGTATCATTGTTATTTAACATATACACTTTTTTTAAAAAAAATCTTTTGTGTGTTTACCAACTTTGAAATATGTAGTGTCTTAAGTCATGCCTAACTTCATACAAAAATGTCTAGAGTTGTTTTGAAGTTGGTAGACTTGTAAATTCTATATATGCTTAGTGAGTATGACTCAAGTGATTTTACTAAAATAGGATATATTTGTGCATTTTGGTCTAGCATGTATCTATTTTAGGGTTTTGACTAATGGATCTTTTGATCAGTATTTATTTGTTTTTTACATTCAAGATTAGAAGTTGAATCTTTGATAAAGATGGAAAAATTTTATCCATTTCATCGTAACATATGGTGGTTTAACTTTTAGTGAACTTTTTTCAATATATTCTAACTATTTATGCCCCATACATATAGCATTAATTCTTTTTTGCTTGTCATTTCGTGAAAATATTTCTCTACTTACCACCAACCATATAAGTTAGATATTTGGATGAATATAAGTAAAATTTATATATAAAAATTTTACTTGAATATGTGAGTATAATAAATTATTTATCATATTTTTTAGAAAATATGATAATATAAAAAGATTCTTTATAATGTCAGTGTATATTGAAGTACTTAAACTCTATTTTAAGACTACATCAAGCACTATACATCAATTATTTGTAGTGACATGGACAGTGAGTATATCATCTAGTTAAATATTAACATGGTGTGTCTGAGATTCCAAGAACAAGGGACTTATCTTGTCCTTTTCATATTGCAAAAATTTTGCCATAAAAAAAAAAAGGAGGGTGGGTGGGGGTGGGAAATTACAAAATCACTAAATGATAACTATAAATGATCATTCATAATAATTTGAATAGTAACAAAACAAAGAAAAGTGATTTGATTCCTCTTGTTACGTATGTATGTCAGTGTATATATCTTAAATTTTATTTTCTTTTAACTAACTAAACCGTTATATGTAGGTCTTTATCGGTATAGACTAGGGGATGTAGTAGAAGTTGCCGGTTTTCACAAGAAGACCCCCAAACTCAACTTTATATGCAGGAGAAAGCTGATATTAACAGTAAACATCGATAAGAATACTGAACAGGACCTTCAGTTAGTGGTGGAGAGAGGTTCGCGAATACTAATAAGCAAGTCAAGAGCTGAGCTAGTAGACTTCACAAGCCATGCAAATGTATCAAAAAGACCAGGCCATTATGTGATCTATTGGGAAATCAAAGGTGATGTTGATGAAAATGTTTTTGGAGAGTGTTGTAGGGAAATGGATGCATCTTTTGTTGATCATGGATATGTTGTATCAAGAAAAACAAATTCAATTGGACCATTAGAACTTTGCATTGTGGAAAGAGGTACTTTTAAGAAGATTTTGGAACATTTTATTGGAAATGGAGCAGCATTAAGCCAATTCAAGACTCCAAGATGCACTAGCAACCAAGTACTATTAAGAATCCTTAATGTATGTACCATTAAAAGGTTTTATAGCACAGCTTATGGGTGATACAATGTTTTTGTAACATAAGTGATCAATTTGCATTGATATCTACTTTATTTATATGTCGTTTTCATTAAAAGTAAATTATCCAAAACAGTTGTCTTATTTTAAAAAATCATCAATATATATCTAATTGAATATGTTTTTTCTCATTTTGCTCCTAGTATAGAAAATCTAAGTGAAGAACACATACACATACTTAAGTATTGTGATGTTTAGATTAACTTTCTTTCTATACATTGATGAAGATGAATTAAGGGCAAAACAGGAAATATTGTAATTTATATGTCGTCTTCATTAAAAATAAATTATTCAAAACAGTTGTCTTATTAAAGAAAAACATCAATATATATCTAATTGAGTATGTTTTTCTCATTTTGCTCCTACTATAGAAAATCTAAGTGAAGAACACATACAGATACTTAAATATTGTGATTGTTTAGATTAATTTTTTTTCTATATATTGATGAAGATGAATTAAGGGAAAAACAGGAAATATTGTAATTTATATGTCGTCTTCATTAAAAATAAATTATTCAAAACAGTTGTCTTATTAAAAAAAACATCAATATATATCTAATTGAGTATGTTTTTCTCATTTTGCTCCTAGTATAGAAAATCTAAGTGAAGAACACATACACATACTTAAATATTGTGATTGTTTAGATTAACTTTCTTTCTATACATTGATGAAGATGAATTAAGGGTAAAACATGAAATATTGTTATTTTTGTGAATAAGTAACAAATTAAAGTGAACGGGGAGAGTATTTATATGTCATTATTACTAAAATAGACGGTTCTAAATACTTGTTTCGTCCCATTGTATATGTCATCTCTTTCTATAAATAGGTGGACCATAATACTTGTCATTTCATAAAATTTATGCATAAATTATCATAGTTTACCTATTATATCCTTGATAGAACAGTTAATTAATCTTGAAAATGTAGTATTTATTATAAAGTTGACTTAAGAAATATTAAATAAAGATGGAAGGGTAAAGTTACATCATTACTGAATGCAAGTGCAAAGTAAAAGGTGACATATAAAATGGGACGATATGAGTATTCATCATTTCACAAAATCAATGCATGAATGTCATTGTTCTTCCAATTTTACCCTTTAAAAGTTATTAATTTTGATAGTATAAATTTTTTCAATATAAAAAAACTAAAAATTTGTTCATGATCATTAGTCAAATCAGTTAATCAAAATAAATTAATTCATATTTATTTATTAAAAGATTAACTTCAAGAAAACATCAAATAAGGGTATTATAATAAACGTACCTATCTTCTCAAGGGATATGAGATCCAAAACGATGGTAACTAAATAAAATTTAAAAAATATAATGAACAAATAAATATGAACGGAAGGATTACTCAACCAGTAATATGAATAGTCCAATCTTGATGGACATGTCATTGTTAATTATTGGACCAAATTAAATGTAACATTTAGGGATTGTAGTCCCAAAAAGCTTATCTATCACTTACCACAAGTGTTTTGAAATTTGAACCACATATACTTTCTTTCGTCTTATATTATTTAACCTCCATACATATTAAAAATAAATTGTTCATTTTATTTTTTCTAATTTAAAATAAATTTAAAAAGAATTTTTATTAAACTTTTTTATAGTATCGATGTCACAATCGAAAACTACAAATCGTGATGATATCTACGTTTTCATTCGATAGGTAAGTCAATCCAATAACTTAACTAATTCAACATAAACGTGAAAAGATAAGTAGCAAGAAAATATCTATAATTTTAAAATTTTAAAGTATCATTAATATAGATAAAATTGTATGTATATAGATTTTATATACCATGGAGATAGACAAAATTAAAGATTGTATATAATGATTTAGGGGGTTTCAAACTCTACTTGAGATGATAAGTTCAAAGTCTACTTGAGATGGTAAGTTCAAACTCTACTGAAATAACTGAACATTATTTTCTTATAATTTGAATTTAAAAAATCCTTCGAAGATCTTTTATGTGTAAAAATATCTCTTTACATAAATAAAAGGGAAAAGGCTCAAATATGCCATCAAACTTTTATAAAAGACTCATTTATGTCATCAGTTAAAAATTTGGCTCATTTATGCCATTAGCGTTAAGAAAAAAAGCTCGTTCATGCCATTAATTTTTAACGGTGGTTTTGCAAAACCATTTTTGACACGTGGCCAATTATAAGCTCAATGACATATTTGAACTTTTTCCCTAAATAAAAATTGATAAATTTATAAAACTATAAACAAAATTATTTATATTTTTTAATATTTAATTAAATAACAATATATATAAAATTATACGACACTAAAGGAGGGTGCATGAATATGACAACACAATTACAAGTTGCTAGGACCAATTAATATAAATACAATAAATACAAATATGAAAAAAGGTCAATTATACTGTGGCTTTCTGAAATAATGAATTCACAAACTACTTAATTAATTGCTGCCAACACATCTAGGTCCCAACAGTTAATAGGGACACGAGTAAATTCAGAATTTAAAATTTATAAATATTATTTTAAAAATTTTAATGTCAAAATTTTTATATTTTTATATTAAATGATTATCTCTTCTTTTTACTATAATTTACAAAAAGAAAATGTAAATTTATGTTTCAGATAAAACATAATAATAATAATAATAATAATAATACATTCAGTATAATTTTATAAATAAAATCTAAAAAAATTAAAATTTACATAGACCTTATTCATATCTTGTAGAAATAAAGCTCACTTGAAAAAAAAGTAAAACAGTTCGAAAAGAAAAATACAAAAGACATAACAAACAAATGATAATAAAAAAAACATTACATAATATTCAAAAAATAATAATTAAGAACAACAATAAAACAATGCGAGAATATTACTAATAATAATAGAAGTCAAAATACTAAGAGATAACATAATAATAGAAATCAGATTAATTTAACTTAATCGAACTCAATAATTTAAATTTATTTTTTTAAATTAAGATTTTAAATTTTAGCTCCGTCTTTTATATAATAAATAATAATTTAGAAAAACCTTTCATATCCAATCATTCTTCACCATCAAAATAAGGGAGAAAATGATCGAAAATTACAGACAAAAGTGCACGTTGTTAAAAAGATATGGACGGTGCATATTTAAAAAGCGTAAGCGGTTACGTCAAATTAATTTATTTATATATAGTAGATGTTAAATTTATATATTATTTTTTATATTTAATTATATATCTTTTTTAATGAATTCAAATAAATTGAACTTAATATATATTGAAAAGGCATAATACATAAATATGTCCTTTAACTTGTCTTCGAATCACATTTATGCCCTTCAATTTTGGGTGTGCACAAGTAGACACTAGAACTTGTATAAAGTTGAACAAATAGACACACATGTCCTACATGTCATTTTTCGTCCAACGTGGTGTCTTACGTGTATTTTGCCATGTAGGATTCATGTGTTTATTTATTTAAAAGTTGGATAGTTAAAGTGCATGTTTGTGCATTATGAAAGTTGGAGGTCAAAGTTAAAATTTGAAGTCAAATTTAAGATCCAATATATATATTATGCCTATTGAAAACATAGCATTTTCTATTCAAATTAATTAGACTTCGATTAAACGTCAATAATTTAAAAAATAATACATTTTATGAAATTTCATATTCAGAACTTGAAATTGAAACATTAATACGCGACAAAATATTCATAGCCATGCAAAACGAAAAATTTAAAAAAACGAAAACGTGGACAATTTGGTAGCACATATTCTATCATTTTTTTTTCTTAATAAAACAAAAACAATAAATAGTTATTCTTGCACTGTGAAACTTGTTTTTATTTACACAAAAAATTTAATCATTGATGCTTGAAAACTAAAATTATCACCAACAAACAACTTTTATTGATTTTGTATGATTTTAAATCGTACATTTTTGTCATATTATTTGATAAGATTTCATAATAATAATGCACGTTATCTGATTATACAACTAGAATTTTTTTTTTATCTTGGACGACAACTTAAAAAAAAAAATTAGATCATAATCATATATATTTTTAATAATTATTAAGGTATTATATATAGGTGAACAATTTATATGAAAATGACATTTAATTTTACCATTACCTCATTGCTAGTTATTTTCGTTGCGTTGAAAAGAGAAAAAAAATCATAGCATTTAAAAATTTATTTGATGAGTTTAATAAATAAAATAGTTTTTCACTAGCATAAAGAAAATAAAATTCTTTGGAGGCTAAAGAAAATGAGTAATAATAATAATTAAACATTACTATTTGTCGTGTTTCATGACCAAATAAATCATTTTCATTTTTCTAAATTTTAATTAATACAACTTACTAAGATAATTAAAAACATCTAAACTACTACAAGTAACCATAAAATTATTTTCATGCACTAACGTAAAAGTTATTTACACAATTAGATCACTACAAAAGTATTAAAGTCATGTATATGTTTGTGTATATCAATTGAAAATATATATACAAATATACATGATATGTACATGTAATATACATTCTCGAGGTAATATTTTCCACATCGATTTAGGTCGAAATTTTGATTCCATACTAATCGAAATCTCCGGCAATGATCCTTAACGTTTGTGCATATCAATTGAAAATCTATATGTGATCTACAAATATACATGATATGTACATGTAATATACATTCTCGAGGTAATATTTTCCACATCGATTTAGGTCTAAATTTTGATTCCATACTAATCGAAATTCCGGCAATGCTCCTTAACGTTTGTATATAGCTTCGCGCTCCCGGTGATTCCCAACCACACCCACTTAAATTACTACTCAAAATATTAAATTTCGAGTTTAATTGTGATTTCAAAATCGAAAATCGAGTTTAATTTTACATTTGGGCTTTTCACATTGACTTTTTTTTCTAGAAGCCCAACTATTATAAATGGGTTAGGCCCAATTCATATGTAAAATCTAGTTCTGTTATATCCAATCATAAGTTTTCATGAAGTATTAGTATAAAAGTTGTTTACATAGTTAAGTAATTAGTATGTAATTAAAAGTAATTATATCTATTAGAATTGAAAGGTTAAAAAATATAGAAAGTAATTTGGTGTAACATGTTAAATTATATTGATGGATTTAAATAATATGTGATGCTTTCGGTATGGAGAAAAATATTTTTCGATTTTCTCAAAGTTTGATTGGTCAAGATTTTCAGAAAATATTTTATTTAGAAAATTAAGTTTCTCTAGTAAAAGTACAAAAAACAAATTTACAAATGACATTCATACTGATTGTGTCCGCCACACCCTCCAACATACCTCACTACAATGATGCGATTATTGACCATTTTCAAAATCTCAAAAATGCATTTAGATAATATACTTATTACCACATTAAAATGAATTTTAAAAATACCAAAGTTTGTACTTTGCTATCATTTATGGAATATTAAACTTACCTCGTGATTCACCAAATCCTTGTTGAACAATAAAAAAATAATGAAATAAACAAACCAAAAACTGAATATTCCAAACATTGGAGATTCAAAATATAATTAACAAGAAAAAATCCATAGAAATAATCCCCATTATAAAATCTTAGTACTTTCCGTTTAATTAATTAATTAATTTTCTTACCTATATATTCCACTTCATTACACAATACACAATTCCTCCACTTCCTATAAGTCCAATATTGTCTTATATATTTTACAAACCAAAAAAATAATCAAGAACAAACACTATGAGTTCCATTTCTTCTCATGATTCACAAAATGACATAAATTGTTATCGTGTTTATGTCTCGTTTTGTGGCAAAAATTCTAACGATAACATGTCGAATTGGATATCATGTTACCACCCTTCAACGAATTCGTGGAATACTCATGTCACATCTATTCCAGGTCTTCTGGAGAATCATGTCCTCAAGGATTTCGCGATTACTTTTATTGGTGAGGAGATTTTTGTAATTGGAGGACGACAATGTCACAAGGACGTAAATGGTATTATGGAAAATAATAACGTTCACGAAATCGATATACAAATTCTTCCGTTGGTACTAAAGTACAATGTTGGTAAAAATTGTTGGACTAAATGTGCACCTTTAAAAACTCCAAGGTTTAATTTTGCATGTATGACATCAAAAGAGGGTAAAATTTATGTAGCTGGTGGACAAACAACATTTGATGGTGCTAAGGGTACCTCTTTGGCTGAGGTTTATGATCCTATCTTAGATGAATGGAAACAACTACCTAACATGAGCACCACGAGGTACGGACTGAAGTGTGTGACTATCTCGTCAAATTATAATAAGTTATTACGATCAGAGTATATTTTTAGTTACTTATGTTATATTTTGCCTCAAAACACTCCTTCTATAGACCTAATTATTTTAATACATCAAATAGAATACTTTTTGGAGTTTCACTACACAACATATGTAAGTTCTAACAAAAACCATAACAAAAAGCAATATAATCTTCATTTTTTTAGAAATTACGCGGTTAAGCAAACTTATATTATTTAATTACTCATCATAGCTATAGTTTGCTGTAATTACCACTCGCGACTAACATTATACATTAATTTCGTGGAATGACTTCGAATTTGTATAATTAGTCACGTTTGTATATGTATAATTCATTAGAATATACAAATACATATGTATGATATACAATTATCTAACCGATATACATATACAATTCACCTCTCTCCCAATTTTTTCCCTCTCTCGCTCGTCTCTCTCTCTCCTCCCTTTCCTAATCTCGCTTGCCATATATACAAATGCATATGTATAATATACAATTATCTAAACGATATACATATATAATTCACCTCTCTCCCACTCTTTGCCCTCTCTCGCTCCGCCTCTTTCCTCTATCTTCCAGTCTCGCTCTCTCTCCTGCCTATAACATGTAGCTACGAATTGTATTATCAAACTATAGCTATGTAGAGTAATTAGGTTATTTTTTTAGTGACTCTATGTGAAAGTTCCTCTTCTTTTTTTCTTTTTTTTTTTTTTAACAAATTTTAGCCAATATAATCATTCCATAATATGTGTATATATATTATCAATAATGTATATATAGTATATACAATCATCATTACTTGTTATACAATAAGTATACATGGACCACGATAGTTACAAATGGTACTTATCGCTAGGTGAGTAAAAATCTTGATATCATGCATGTTGAGTTGCGTAACCATCTTATCAAAAAAATCATTATTTAAAAAACTACTCGATTATATTATGTCTTAACAGGTACAAGTGTATTGGTGTGTTATGGCAAGAGAAATTTTATGTAGTGGGGGGATTTGCCAGAAGAGAAAACACTCATGATACTCATCAAGGACCCTACATTATGGAAAGAAGTTCTGCTGAAGTGTACGATCCAGATCGCGACACGTGGGATTACATGGCTAGGATGTGGGACCTAGATGTGCCACCTAATCAAATAGTGAATATTGATGGGAAGCTTTATAGCTCAGGTGATTGTTTAAACACATGGAAGGGACATATTGAGTCCTATGATGGGAAACACAATTTATGGTACATAGTGGATGGTTCAAGTTCACCAATTTCTATATTAGATGACACACAAAATAATTGGCCAAATTTGGAAAGAATGTTTTGCACTATGGCTCCTATAGGGACAAAGTTGTACTTTTTGGCTGGTTATAGAAATATGTTGGGTGATAATTATATAACAAGAACAAGAGTGAAGTACATGTTTTTGAAACAACAACAAATGGAAATGGATGGAGAAGTTTAATTGAACCATTAGAGGAACAAGGGGAAAAAGAGCTTTGTAGCCATGCTTGTGTTATGAAATTGGATACTTGACCATATTATATCTTGGCTTGTTTACACTATTATCAAATAATAGTCAAAATTATCTATTGTATATCCTTATCGAAAATAGAATTGACAATCGATATACACATTGAAGGCAAATGTTACATTGACTTTTCTTTCAAAGCTCCGTATAACTAATTAAAATTATTTTGATTATATCAGGTCCTTCATTTACTATAGATATCACTACAACAAAAATAACTTTTAGCGACATTAAATATTGATACTAATAAAGAGTGCTAACTTCTTTACCGACATTAGTTAAGTGTCATTACAACCTATGTCGCTAAAGGCTTTAGGGACATATAAAAAGAGCGACAATTACCGCTAAAAATACATATTTAAATGAACACTCTTCTAATTTGACTTCATTTCTAAATTGTCCATATGGTTATATACCTATATTGAAATTGTTTTTAATTCCTTATTTATCGCATAATATTTATATTAAAATTTCAATTAATTCTTATTCAATTACACAAAATTTATTACTCATTGAAAAATAAAAAAATTGTATAAAAAAAAATCATATTTATTTAACAAATCTTATTCATTTTACCATATTCTTCGATGATTATTCGGAATCAAAGTGTTTAGGGTTTTGGCTTGTTGTAAATTATCAAAGCATGAAAAGAAGAGAAATAAAAGTTGGACCCGATCACGTGACCCGACTTGCACGGGTCTCTCGTCTTTTTCTTGGTGGTCCAAATCCTCCCACTTCACTTTTTTTTTTATCGAATATTTATATTGGAGATTGATTAAGTTAAATTTATATGTAATATGATTTGATTTTAGAAATAATGTTTTTAATAATAAATATATACATATATATAGGACTTAGAACTAAAAGTTACTAGTTAGAGGCGGAGGAATCTTAATTATTCATCATGATCTATGTTGGTCGCTCCCTTCATCTAATATGTCATCGAATTTTGACAAAAGGTTAAGTTGTCATGTTGCATTTTTTGAAAGTCAATTTGATTAATTTTCAGAGTTAAATTAAATTATATTAATTTGTATTTTAAATAAAAGATTTAAATATTCAAAAACTATATGAAAAGTACTATAAATTGCAATTTTTTGCATATCAATATGATGAATAAATTCATCTTAAAATTTTAATCAAAATTTATAAAGTTTGACTCTAAATATAGAAACCATAACAAAAAATAGAGGACTGAGGGAGTATATTTCTGTTTGAGAAAAAAAAAATCATTCATGTCATTATTTGTTAACTGAATGATATAAATGAGTCACACTTTTAACTAATGTACATAAATAAGTTTTTTTCTCAAAGTTGACATATTTAAACACTTTTTTCCATTTTTAAAAAAATTATTCAATTAATGATGTGGCTGAATCATAATTGACCACGTGCCAAAAAAAAAAGAATTTGCGAAAATGAAAATTATTTTTTTTAGTTAACAAATAATGACATGAATGAGTCTTTCACAAAAGAAAATGACATAAATGAGAAGTTTTTTTTTAAACTTTCGATATATCACATCTAAATAACAGAGTTAAAAAGATATATCAAATCATTTACCCTTATAAACGGAAAAGATTATTTACAGTCTTGGAGTATGAAATTATGATATAATTATAATTTCAGCTTCTTTGAAAGTAATTAGTATTTATATATAAATTGAAATTCAATTCAAGCTAAGAATAACTTGAACGAGACACAACAGTCTGCTTAGTTTGTTCTTAAAAAAGATTAGCAAATACTTTTTAATTTAGAAATAATTAAATTAAATTTCTTATTTCTTTTTAATAAATAATTTTTTAATACAAAAACAGTAGAGATGAGCCAATTATAATATGCCACGTGTCCACTAAATTAGCGTAACTTTAGCAGTTGTTTCAGTTATAGTTTCTTTGTCTGAGGGAACCAACGAAATATATAAATTTTATCGATGAGTTTTATTAAATAATTCCCTTCTTGGATAGAGTTAATTAGTTCTCTTTACGAGTTTGATAAAATTAATCAATTTAAATTTAAATTTTGTATTTTTATTTGACTCACGAGTAACCTATCTTTTATAACGAGAAGTTTTTTTAATATATCATCAAACTAAAAAAAAGAAACGTTCATATTAAAAGTTTAACTCATTATTATGTCATTGTGTTGGAGAAAATGTTCATACATATCACTTGTTTTTTAACTTTAGTTGTGCAATTGTCTCTGCACCTTCCGTTTATATTTTATTTTGTCATAATTTAATTGAATACCGAGTTTATAAAAAATATAATCTGTCTTTTATATTTTGTGATCATATATAAAAAATATATGTAGTGTATTAAAATATTTTTCAATCTTATGACCTTAACATATACCATGCAAAATATTGAAATTAAAAAAAATACTATTGAATATATTAAAAAATGAATTGAGAAAAAAAAACAAAATTTGTTTATAAAAAGAACACTAAAAAAACATCATCTTCTTCCCCTCTTATGTTCATCATTTTAAAAGCAAAAGTAAATGTCAATGTGATTTGCTATCGTCGATTGAAGTTCAACAATTTATCGGCCAGATATAATTGTGGTTGGTGTTACATAATGTTAAATATGATGAATAGAACCAGAAAAAGAGAGCCAATTGTCAAATTTCTGATTTTTGCAGTATGTGCCATAAAAAGACAATTTTAGAAACGACAAAGAAATATGAGAGTGATCACTCTTATAATAATAATAATAATAATAATAATAATGCTCATTTGTTATTTAATTAATACATGGTTTTGTATTTGTCTCTTATTATTTGTCACATTCTAAGGGTTTATATATAGGCCTAGGCATCTAGTAGATCGAGCAAAAATGGTACTATATTTAATGTACTTTTGAAAAGATTTGATGTGTAAAATGGTTTACGTGATAGAGGGGATGTGTAGTGGAGATTTGGGTACAATATTATGGGGTAAATTATATTTAGAATTTTAAGAATCAAAGTTGATGGATTTAATGTATTAAAATATTATTATATAAGAATTTGAATGTTAAATAATTGAGATTAATTTTTTCAATATTTGAATTTGCATAATATTTATTTTCATTGTAATTAATAACTACAAAATTAATTAACAAATCAATCTATTTTTATAGCAATAAATTATTATAAAAGATTTTTTTATATAATGACCGATGGTGATGATGTCTTATATTAACGATGGTTATGAAAGCAGACTGTAAATGGTAGCTTGTGATTGACAGTAGTGATTGGAATTGTGGTAATTTGTGGTAAATGATGGTGATTGATAATGTTTGTGATGATTAATAGTGATGACTGGTGATGGTGATTGTTGATAGTTGTGATAGTGATGGTGATTGTAATTATAAACGATGAATAGTTAATGATGTGGCGACTAGCTGTAATAAACGAGTATAATAATGATTGTGGTTAAAAATAGTATGGTGATCAATAATGTTTTGTGATGACGGTGATGGTTGGTAGCTGTGATACCGATGGTTGGTGATTGTAATTGTAAATAATAGTTACTAATGGTGATAAGTTATTATGTTGAATGCCGATAATAATAATTGTGATAAAAAATAGCATTGTGATCGATAAAAAATGGTAGTTGATAATGATTATAAAGTGGTGATAACAACTAGCAACAAAAATGAATGGAGTAGTTGAAAAATGTCTTCTCCATGAAAAATCTTAATAAAGAACTTTATAAACTATGTATGTTCAACGGTCTAAAGTTTGTTCTAAAGAATAGTAAAAATTATTAGAATTCATAGGCATAATACATATATTGGACTTTGAACTTGGCTTCAAATTTTAATTTTGACCTCCAACTTTCATAATACACAAACAGACACTTAACTATCCAACTTTTAAATAACTAAACACATGAATCCTACATGGAACAATACACGTAGGACACCATGTAGGACAATAAATGACATGTAGGATAATATGTGGGACATGTGTGTCGATTTGTTCAACTTTATACAAGTTTAAGTGTCTATTTGTGTATATCCAAAGTTAAAGGCATATATGTAATTTGAAGCTAAATTAAAGGACACATTTATATATTATGCCGAATTCATAATATGTCTACTCATAAAGTTCATAGTTTGTGACTTGTATTGTATTAATTAGATTATATATTCCCCCTTATCAATATCTCCTTATTCATCATATATATTAATAGAGTCACACCATCAATTTGTTTGGCCTTATAACACTTCTTTATAGATGGTATCATAGACAAAGTATCAAGTAGTGTTATAGATCATGAGTCTTAGTATTACACAAACAAGATCTCCTTGAGAAGGCATATATTAGACAAGAAGATCTCCTTGAGCAACTTTATCACAAATGTAATTTATAGTATTTAGAATGATAAACAAAATACTAGATCAACCAAACAAGTTGAACTTTGCGAATATATATCTAGACACATCAACTAGTTACATTGTATCAGTTAAACACTTCAACTTATAAAATAATTATTTAAACACATTCAAAATTTATGTATCATGTTAATATCAAATATCCACGAAACACAACAATAAAAGTTGAAGTGCCTAAATCTACATTCTCATCAAAAGATATCTATCTGTATATGTAGTTAAAGAAGACAAATATATCCACTATTTTAAATGGTATATGCAGATATCCTCCGTTATACTTTTGAAATATTGGTGCCCATGCCGTCCAAACACTAGAATATACATACCGTTTATACTAACGGACATACACGTGTCATAATCTTATCCACTGATAACAACATTTATTGAATATCATATCAACGGATAAAATAGCGCCACATGTCCCTATTTAATCTTCCGTTAGAGTGAAAAACGTATGTGTTCTAGCTTTTTGACGGCAGGGGCAACAATATCTCAAAAGTATGATGAGGATATCTACATGCCATTTACGATAATCCAAGCGTATATTTGTCCTTTTTCCGATCTATGTATAATGCCTTTTTTTTCTTTCCAACCAACCATAGTTACATTCTAATTAAACAACATTATTCCTAAACAAACTAGTCATTATACCTTGATTATCTACTATAGTCTTCCTTTTTATCCTCCTCCATTTGCCCATCCCAAAGCTAAAAGCTTTTTCTTCTCCCTCACTCTATTGTCCACTTCTACAAGAACCCAAGAAAAGCTTTAGCTTTTCCAAGCTAATACTTAATTAAACTAACCAACTTTTCTCATTGAAAGTTACCCACCTCAAATCCATCATCACTACACACTACACCCCCACATCTCAATTTTCATCAACCAAGTAAAGGGTATTTCTCTGTTTCTTGAACTATAGCTTCAGACCCTTTGTTCAGTTCTTTCAGACAAAATATCAAACAGATAGAGTGCAACAACAAAACCCACCTCAAATTCATCACCACTACCTTCTACAGACTTGTTGGAGGAAAGAAAAACTGGGTCTTTACCTGTTTCTGGAACTGTAGCTTCAATCGCTTTTTTGAGTTCTTTCAGGCAAAATGTCAAACACGTAGAGTGCAACAATGAGCTGACATTTTTGTGTCCATTGGTGATGTTACAGAAAGAGATTACCTTGTTTTCACTCAATGGGAAGACGACAAATTAATGGTGGTATTGATTTTTGGGGAATCGTGCCACCGCCGAGTATGGCTCCGGCAGAAACAAATGGTGGTGGTGAACTAGAAGGAGGAGATCATTGGAGAAACTTTGACAACTCTGTAAATGCTGTATCATTTGGTTTCGTTGCGACTGCTATTCTTATTTCTATGTTTTTAGTAATGGCGATTTTCGAGAGATTTCTCCGGCGAAGACCATCGTCTTCCGGTGGTGATCGGAATAGTTCCGATCAAATGAGAGTTCAGAGGAAACTTGATTATCCTTCTCCTGAGGTATGCTTTTATTTTCACACTTTTTTATTTAGACGCAATGCGTGTTATTCGTTTCGTTTTATATGATATTATTTAAATAAATAAAATTTTTTATGAAATAACGAAATGTTTTATGCTCACGTATCAAAATAATATTAATCCACGAAAAAAATTTTAGTAGCTAAGTTAGTTCATTAGCGAGACTTGAATTAGGACTCGTAATTTTAAACTTAACATATTAGTTACTCCTTTCTATATGCATTCTCATTAAAATGGTTTGGTTATGTAAAATCTACTAGCTAGAGGTACGATTTAGATGTGTTTTGTCTTTTTAGATTTTATTTATGAGATTACATTAAATTTGTTGTTATTATTATTGTTGATTATGTAAAAATTACTCAACTAAATAAGTGTGAAATCCTTTTAAAAATAATCAATATCTTTTTTATTATGTTGCAAATTATTGTTTTGAACTAAATTTAAAAGCTAAAAACACAATAAAAGAGAATCTATTGCATTATCATTATAAAATGAAAAGTTTAAAGTTGGAATTTTGAACATGAAAAATTAGAGCAAGTATTAATGAATTGAAATGTTTATTATATCCTTGGTCCATTTTTTACTTCTTGTTCCTATATTAAACATTAAATATCTATTTTTATTTGTTCAATTAAAAAATTAGAACTTAATTATCGTTATGTTGAGATAAAATGAGAAGTCCAAAGTTAGAGTTACTAATTATGGAAAATTAGACCAAGTATTATTTCCTAAATGAATTGAAATATTTATTACACACTCTTTGTCTATTTTTATTTGGCTATTTATTAGTACATATTTTTTCTGTGCTTTTTGACAGTCAGTTTGATTAATTTTCAAAATTAACTTAGATTATATTAATATTATACATTTCTTTTTGAAAAATTAGATATTAATTTTTTTTATGAAAAGTACTATAAATTACTTTTTTTTTACATATTAATATGATGAAAAAATAATCTTAAAATATTAGTTAAAATTGGTATCATTTGAATCTAAAAAAGAAAATTATGAAAACTAAAAAGGAACATAAAAGTATTAAAAGAGTTTGATACTTTTACTTGTTCATATAGAAAATTAAAAAATTATTTATTGTTTGGTTTTTAATTTATTTCAAATATATTTATTATATTCAAACAGTGATATAATAAATTTATCATTTTATTAATTATTTTTTTAAAAAATGTATCAAGTTAAATATGTACAAGTAAAAATGAACAAAGAAAATATAAGTCAATATTTTAGCCTTTTTAATATTAAATTACGTTACTTATCGATCATACTAAGACGCGTAAATTAAAATAGGAATACTTTATTTTCAAGGACCGCAATGATTAGGCTAACTAACTTTTTTGTGACAGTTAATTGTTTTTTTCTTACTGTCATTATTGCGTCTCACATAATTATGACTATTACAATAATAACTTATAGCTGTATTATTTGAATGTGATTCTGTTCATAATTATCATTTTGTAGACCTTAGTAAAAAATGAATCATTCTTGATCATCATATCCTTGGAAAATTTTGTTTGAATTTTTGATCCAATTTATTTTACTTTAACCTAAGACAAAAAAAGAAAAAGTTATTAACATTATATTAGTTAAACATAAGAGTTTTTCATAATTTATTTGACGGAACTCTGAATTAGTGAGACTCACAAGCTTCGAATAACAAATGCTTAAATCGGAAAAGAAAATGTGTCAATTATCACAAAATATAGGGTGATGAGATTAGGGGCGGATTTAAGAGGGGGGTGAGGATGTTCACTTTATCTCTTCGATAAAAAAATACACGATTTATATAAGATATTTTTAAATTTTAAAAGTTGGCTCAGTGATTTAGGAAATTCAAAATTCATCTTGAAGTTCTATGTTCAAGTTTCTTAGTTCTAATTTATTTTTAATTTTAATAGCTTTATCCCTAGTATTGTTTTAGTTATAGTCCTTTTTCACCAACTTTTTTGTAAATAGTTTTTAAGAATATTGCACACATTTTAGCAGAAAAAATGCTGATCAACATTCTTTTATCATATTGACATTAATGATCTATGTTATTTGGACTCTTTAAAAATATCAACAGGTACATTTTAAATTCTCTAAAGGTAATGCATTTGTTGAGGATTATATTAGAAATATAATTAAATAAGTGTGTTGACTCTAATAGCTTAAGCTTTTAGATGACATAGTCACATGCTTCAACATGATATTAGAGCAGGCAATGATTCCGAGAGTGAATTTCACGGCCACTCATCTCAAAAATAATTTTCACATGCTTGACTTATGAAAAAACAATCAGGCCCACACGTGGGGGAGGGTATTGAGGATATAATAAAATAATAAAAATATGTTATCTCTAATATCTTAAATTTTTAGACGAAATAGTCACACGCTTCAACATAATATCATAGCACACAAAGAGACTCATAATTCAACTTCAATACCTTAATACTTATAGACTATTTTTAATCAGCTAACTCAAACAGACTCATAATTTTTATCAATAAACTTAAATTTATTGGAAACATCTCATTCCTATGATTCTTTTGTCTAAAACCAAATATTTATTAGACAAGAGGTTGCCATGATGGCCCCCATTGTGTTTTCTGCATGGTACACTAGCAAGTATAAAAGACTTTTTAGAAAAAAGACTTTTCTAGTTGAAGCCCATGTTGTGTGTGTCCCATTTTTTATGCATATTAGAAGACATTAAAGCCCCATGATATGCTATTTTATACAAAGAGTTATTCAGAACAATAGTTTTTTAATTGTCATTCTTGTCCCAGCATCTTGTTGAAAGAGAAACTATAGCTTCCAATGACATCCCACCATATTTTGACTTTGGAGGCCATGATGACATATGAGCTTATGTTGGGATTCAATATTTTTTTTTTTATAATCGTGGTGTTCGATTTAACTTGTGTGTATTTTTACTAACTCTACAAGGTACCTGCTATTTTCCCTTAGCAACTAGCAGATATCGAATAGTTGTCATTTTTGCCTTCGCTGAAATTTGAATTTGAGATATCATGATTATTAGTCCACTTCATTGACCATCAGGGCATGTATGTGAGATTTTTTAGAAGGACAAGTGGTGTTATTTTTTATATTCGTACACAATATTTTTCATTTTACTTATTATTTATATATCCATTTTAACGTACGGTGTCAAGTAGCAGTCCTCATATATAATCTAATTTTTCGTAAAGAGGATTCAGATTGACCCCCTCGACCCTACCTGGCTCTGCCCCTGTCCTCGGGGCTAGATGTATCCACACTTTGGACCACACCCTTGGGTGTCAATGCTGGGATTCAACATTGTCTTGACATGTTACCTTTTTTGGGAGAAGATCAATGAATTAGGATTTAAAAATTTAGAATTTTGAAAGATTTATGAGTGGAAGTATTTGAAGTTTCTATAGTGGGTTGCATTATGACATATTTATTAATTGTTCCTTTTCAGTTAAGTACACTTGTCTAGTATTCTTCCCAATATTATTGCTAAAAGCTAAGATTCTTTTGCTTTAAATATTTTGATTAATGGCTATAATCATAATTAATTTATATATACCAAAATGCTTAATGGTGTGGAGAGAATTGTTTTTTAAAAAACAAAACTAATATGTTTCACTTGAGTCAAAGGCCTGTCAAAAATAACCTCTCTATCTTCACAAGATAGGAGTACAACTGCATACATCCAATCCGACTCCACTTGTGAGATTATACTGGATATGTTATTGTTATTGTTGTTCCCTGTTTTATTGTTACGATTTCTACCATGAGAAATCTAAAATGTACTTATTGCCTTTGACTCTAGGCCTCAGTGGCGTAGCCACATAGAGGACACCCTTTGTCGAAAAAAATAGCATATATAATAAAATGATATAGGAAATGATTATATAACATATTTTGGACACTCTTAACCTAACATGCTGCTATTTCTGAACGCCCTTTAACAAATTTCCGGCTTCACTACTGTCTAGCCTCTCATTTAATTGGCCACTTCGTCAACTTCTCGATCCCTTATGAGTGTAGCACACACTTCTATATCTTTTCCTATCTATAGTCAGAGGACTCTGAGCTACTATAAGTCTACAAAAGGTTAAATCGCATAGTTAATGTAGAAATTTTTAATACTGACAGTGTATATAACTTAAATTTCATTTTCTTTTGTTGATGATTCTAACCTATATATGTGGAGCTGCCTAGATAATGTTCTTCTGTTAATACTTACAGATGACTTTTTACGCGAATGGAGTATCAGTACTGATGCCTGGGGAAGAAGTTCCTACCTTCATCGCACATCCTGTACCCGCGCCTTCTACTATGGAATGTACATCTCAACCCCTTCATCACCAAAACGACGCGTCTCCTTCAAGTCCAGCCTCAACTTCTACTAGTCATATCTACAGTTGACAACAATACAGATAAGAAATTGAAATTTATGGTTGTCACAATCACAAAAACCTCTATGTGTAAGTAGATATTTGTTAGGAAAAAATGTCCACTCATACATTAAAACTTAAGGGCTTTTTAACCTTGAGGAACTTTTCATTGTTTTACGTTATAGTGTAATATGATTTGAACACTGGCTTTCTTATTCAAACCCCTTCTTTACATGGAACTAGGATTTTTGTAAGTTGTTCTAAACATAAAGAAGTAAAAATACGAAGAAATCAAAAGGATTAAGTAACTATTTTTTAATTATTATTATAAAGGTATTTTTCATCTTGTATATACGTTTTTCAAGAAGGAATTGTCATCACCAATGGAAGTTAAATCCAATGATCTCTCCTTCCTACCTTCAAGTGTTGATATTTGTTTGTGTCGGTGCAGTGACGGAATTTGAACTCGGGTTGGATAGAAAAAATGAACCCTTTTCAATATTCTGCCAAGGGTCACACTTGTGTCAGTGGGATCAAAAGTTAATAAATACATATAAAATTTAAAAATTGATATAATATACATATATATACTGTAGTATTTCTCAGTGAAGTGGGTTTGAGCCTCTATAGGTCCGCCCTTGTGTTGGTGTTGAGGTTTTACCCTATAATTTATTTAACAAAAGAGATTGAAAGAACATTTTAGTACATTACACACATATTTAAGATATGATTACTAGAATCTTTTTTCATTAAATTTCGTCCAATCAAACTAAGACATTTTTTCTTTTGTCCCTCCTTAAGAGCTACTCTCTTGGTGATTCGAACCAAAAATCCCATGATCGGATGTGTGGGAACAAGAACATACTCTATGAAGTTCCACTAATTAAGAGGGTCTACGAAGGCATTAGGGTAAAAACAATTTTTAGTGTCGATAAATATATACATTAACAAATTAGGGAGCTAAAATCTTTACTAACATTAGTTAATTCTCATCCGATCCAATGTGGATGTAGGTTTTAGGGACATTTACAAAGAGTATTAATTACCGCTAATAATACATATTTAGTAATAATTAAGTTATTGTCATTAATCAATTGCGGCTAAACATAAGCCTTGGTGTCGTGAGGATAGAGTGTACACATACCTTACCACTATCTCACACTACAACAGAACATCTTTAGCGACAATTAATATACACAATAACAACAAAGGCTAAAATCTTTATCGGTATTAATTAATTAACTTTAGTATTAGGTGAATTTCACACATCTCAACTAATCAAACTTATCCAAAATCTTCAAACTTACATAAATCCCTCCAAATTTTTTCCTGTGAACACCCGCAAATACCTTCATACATTTTTTCTCATACATAAATTTCCCCAATTTATTCTGCTTAAAAATAGGCAAAAAAATGACCAAATGAATGATAAACAAAAATTTCATAACAGAAAATTACAAAGAAAACAAATATTCACTAATGACTCTTAATTTAATTCAATAATAATTGTGCATTGTGTGATAAATGCACATTTTCTACATCCCCAATTAGTGCTACAGATTATTATTTTTATTATTTGCATATATTTGTTTCTGTTGCATTTTTTGGGTTTGCTTTTAAGAGCATAGAGTTTTTTTTAATTATTGAACAAAAAAATGGCCTATAATGATAATCCTTTTGCAGAAGAAGCTAACGTAAATCCGTTTGCGGTATGTCTCTAGCACGATAGATGAATTCATTGTATCTGTTTTCTGATAGTATTTGCATTTGATTCGTAGTTGTCTTTGTTATTCCTCGTTCATTTATTGTGTTTCAGTTATCACATTAGTTGGTTATATATGGTTGTTGCTCCTTTTTTGGTATGTTATGTTATGTTTTTTGTTATTATTTTCTATGTCCTCTTTACTTTTGTATTGTTCCGTTAGATGCTATGATGTTCGTTACTCGAGTTGAGGTACCTGTCTACCTCCTCGAGGTAATTGTAAGGTGTTTGTACACTCTTCCCTCTCCAGACCCCGCTTTTGAGTAATTTTGATACATTGTTGTTGTTTTTGATTTGTAGTTTAGAGGAAAGTATTGTTCATGTTGGTGGTGTAGTTTCCATTTTTTATAGTTGTGTTTTTGTCTTGTTAGAACAATATAAATGCCCATGGAGTTAAAATATTGTGTTTTTTTAAAATCATTTTTGTTTGAAAATCTATTGTTTTCAAGCCCTGGAATGGAAAAAATCTTGATAGGAAGTGTTTCCCTCTTTAATGAACCTTATACAACACGATATTGGAGTAATGGTAAAGTCGTCCCCCGTATGCCCTCTAGTCACTGGTTCGAGCTATGGAATAAGTGATTAATGCTTGTTTCATAGTACTTGTGCCTAATATTATACTCCCTTGAGGTGTATCTTTCCTCGGACCCTGTGTAAACACGGGATGCTTTGTGAATCAGGTTGCCCTTAATTAGGAGCTTCTTTAATTTCATTGCATACCTTGCTTATGCATCATTTTACTTACTAAAATGTTCAGAATGGGAGCTCCGCTCGTGGTTCAACAGTCGATATTCCTCTTGATAGTGCAAAGGTGAGATTAGTTAGTTGACAATTTGAACTTTGTATTTTAGCTTACAAATGAACACAGTAATCGTGTGTTTCATTGTGAGACTACGGTTTAATGATCCTTTTTTAACTCGCGTAACTATTCAGGATTTGAAGAAGAAAGAGAAGGAACTACAAGCTAGAGAGTCTGATCTGAAAAGAAGAGAAGAGGTAGGCTTGCTTAGCACTTTATATAGCTTTGTTGCTCGGACTCTTCTAAAATGACAACATGTGTGTGTGTCGGATTCTCTTAAAGTAGTGAATTTTAGAGAATCCGACATTTGTATGACAACATTTTTGTAGAGTCTGGACAACATAGTTTATGTGATATCAAGTTATGCCTTTGTGACGGACACATTGATCCGTCACATTAAAAGAAGTTTACGCGGTAGTAATTCTCTGTTTTCTCTGTTTCTTATAGGATGTGAGAAGGAGAGAAGAAGCTTTAGCAGGAGGTACACATTTTCTCCATTGTAGCTCTTGAGCTAATAATCAAAGTTCTATTCGACGAATAATTTGTTCTTTATATCTGATCTCTCCGTCTTCTTTCGACAGCTGGTGTTGTTATAGAGCATCGTAATTGGCCACCGTGCCTCCCAATCATTCATCATGATATCGCGAATGAAATTCCAATCCATCTACAAAAGATGCAGTATGTTGCATTCACTACATTGTTGGGTACGTTGATTTTCAGTAATATTCTCAACACGCCCTTCACATGTTGACATTCATTCTTCTTTTCATTGAATCAAGCACGTGAAATTACTTTTTTTGATAAAACGTGGTTGGTGAGACTCGAACTTGATATCTTTTAACTTCAAACTTTTTGAATTGCAGGTTTGGCGGGTTGTATGGTATGGAACATTATGGCAACCGCTTGTATGTGGATCAAAGGAGGAGGTTATTGCGAAACTAAAATCTTTTTAATCCTTCAGAGTCGATATCTCAAATGGTCACTCAACTAAAGACGACTTTCTGAGATAGTAATAACTGTTAGTTGAGTGATATCTCAAATGGTCACTCAACTAAAGACGACTTTCTGAGATAGTAATAACTGTTAGTTGAGTGACGATCAGTATAAATCAACTATCTAACTTAACCTTTTATGTATCATTATAGACGTTGGCGCATGGTTTTTCGGTCTTATCTACTTCTTAGGTATTCCATCAGCCTACTTTTTGTGGTATCGTCCTCTTTATCGCGCGATGAGGTATTATATTGTTATGTTTTCTTATAATTTTGTAATGTTCTTCTACATATGTCAGTGACTATTTTCTCATATCTATTCTGTTTGCAGGACTGATAGCGCGCTGAATTTTGGGTGGTTTTTCTTTTGTTATTCGGTGAACACACATTCTTCGTCTTTTTCATTACATTTTTTTGCACTTACTTGTCAGTTAGAAGTCAAGTTTGAGTGTCTGTTTATGTATTATGTCTATATGTATTGTAGATTCACATTGTATTCTGCGTCTTAGCCACAGCAGCACCTCCATTCGTGTTCAGGCAGAATTCCATTACGTAAGTTTGGATGTTTTTCTCGTCCTTTTTCTATAATCGTGGTGTCTGTATCAACTTGCCCTTTTTGACTAACTCCTTTTTACATTCTTTGTTTCAACAGTGGTTTCATAATTGCAATTAATATTATCGGCTGGAATTCGATAGTTGGGGTAAGGCTATGTCGAATTTTCATACAAATCAAACGTCTTCTCAACTTTACGCGATCAGATGAATGTCGAATCCAGCCATTAAACCTTGATTTTACTTGCAGATATTATACTTCATTGGTGCTGGACTCTTTGCTCTTGAATCAGTGATCAGCATATGGGTTATTCAGGTTTAGACCTACTCCTATAGTTAAGGGATTATATGTCATTTTCTCTCATGTGTACACTATGTATATATAATAGATATTGAACCCCTTTTGATTTAGTTGAACGTGTACGTGACCCTTTTCATGATCTACAATATGCAGCAAGTGTTTACGTATTTCAGAGGGAGTGGAAAAGCCGCGGAGATGAAGAAAGAGGCTGCAAGATCAACGATTAACACAGTCATGTGAGAGCTAGAAAATTTTCTGGAGTTTTGAACTTTTGTCAAGTGTGTTCTCTCATTGTTTCTTCTCACACCTTAGCCATTTTAGATAAGCTTGGTTTTTTTTTTTTTTGGTTAATGTGACTTCTCAAGTACATACATAGTGGTTGTAATATGGCTTTTTGGCTATACTAGTGTTGTGTTAATTCTTAAAATCTCAAAACTATTTTTCACATAACTAATGTTATTTGGTACATTAAAGTTGTTTGAATGTAGAGAGTTATGATGTTGCAAGATTTTTAGTTTGTACAATGTGTGTGTGTTTGGTGTCAATCAACAATGAGAATTGAACTCACATATATACCTCGAAATGAAAAAAAGATATTATTTAGCGTTTGTCGTCCCACATCAGTAGGAAATGAGAAGTAGAGAGTTGAGAGGTAATATAAAAGACGAGGTTTGTGAATTGAGTAAAGCATACCTTTCTCGGCCTTTTGGCTAAGATCAAGTGTAGTATCTGTTCTTATCAGTTTAATATCTGATATGTGGGTCATTGACTCACACGATATTAACTCAATTTTTTAAGGGGGGAGATCCATCAAAGTAGCTTGCTACTTGGGTCTTCATGCGTCGCCTAGGCTTTGCACTACAGCCCAGGCCTGGCGCACCCCACCAATTCAAGTTAAAATATTTGTGGAAACTAAGCAAATACTTTACCTTATAAAAGCAAAATAACTACAAATATATACAAAATCCAAATAATATACAATTAATGTATTGTCTATATATATACAAGTAGTTCTTTTAATGTAAAATCAAGAGTAGAAACAACAAAGAAACACACTATTAAAATAGGAAGACCAGTAGGTATTTGGAGCGAAATATAAAGGTGTCTTTTATACTTGCGAAAATTCAGCATGCATAGGGTGTGTTAGAATGTTTTTCTTGAATTTCTTATTTCTTTTTTTGTGTTCGACATATTAGCAAAAAATATTGAAGTATTTGTCTATAATCTAAGCTAATCTTATGAAAGGTAGGGTGTGAAATGGTGGAGATGAGGGCTACGAGGATGGGTTGGAAATGAGGTGTGTTAAGAGGGCAGAAGAGCACAATCAATGTGTGTAGCATTTCCCTCATGTTTGCTTGTTCTTCCATAATTGAAAAGCAAAAAGGTAGAGAAGGAAAAAAGGAACACCAGATGAAGATATTGCATTACATTTAGCTAAAAAAAAAGTATGAAAAACAGGAAACTGGGGATAGAAGCGTATCTCAACGGCAGGGGAACCCGCCTCCCCCTATCAAAAAAAAAAAATATGCATTAAACTGAAAATATATATGCAAGAAAGAAGAAAAGACTATGGCAGAATAAACAAGTATACTGAAATCTCTTTTGCGGAATGCACCTTTCTTGCTTACGCTGATGTACAGGTAAACCATCGTACTACAAAGTCGAAAGAACATGTAGTGAATTGCGTCTCACGGAACATCAGGATGAATATCCGGGTAGGTACTTCAAATCTCTGACCTCATTTCACTATAGATGCACAAACCTCTTGCAATGCCCATCACTGGCGGGCGCCATGCAAAATAATTGTCTCAATAAGCAATTTATTTTTAGTTCCTCTGCAACCAACTCCAACAGCTATATATCTTGTGTGGTCGTTTCACAAAGCCGAGCTCGGCCAGGATTAAGTAGTGATTCCGACATCACCCAACCCTGCAACATGTAAAATGATCAATAACCTCCATAACTAAATAAAAGGAACAGCCTCTGGTGCAAGTATACCATAATCAAATTGGCAGAACAGACAAACAGTGAATTCCATCAATATTTTGCAATTAGGATTGGTTACATGTATAATTGCGTGTCCATGAACGTTCATCACTAGTGGCAATTAGGATATGTTACTTATTTTCTAGTGTTTGGTAAAAAAAAATAAAGAATATTGTCCCAAGAGAATTTTTATATACTTTTAGACAGAGACTATGGGAGTGGAGGTGAGGTGTGTGGGATGAAGGATTTGGGGGAAGGGATATAGGGTCTGAGGTATGTGGGGAGAAAGAGTTTGGAGTTGGGAAGGAGATAATCATCACGGAATGCCACTTATTGAACTAATTTTCCGTGAAATTATTTTCCTAGAAAAAATGTTCTCCAAAACATCTTTGACCAACCAAACCTAGGAAAATTGGAGAACATTTTCCTCCGTGCAAAAGACACCCGATACTCCAGCTCTTATTTCCTAACTCTGTTTTCCTTTCTTACTGAGGAGAGGAGGAGGAGCAGGAACTAAAGGAATGAGATTGAAAACTCAGCTATTCTGGTTTATTACACCTTAGCCCTTCCTGATACTTCTCCTCAGCTTTGTATTTTTTTTTCAAAGTGTAATTATATGTGATTATAGGTACAAACAGAAGGTTCAGCTGCAATAACAATTCATCTCTATGTTTCAATTTTGTTTAAAAGTTAGAAACAAAAAGGATATATCGAAATAGTCTAATGAAGTGGCGAATTTCGCTTCACCTGTTCTTTAGCTTTGCTCTTGAAAGGTATATATAAAGCAGAGACCATTTTATAAGATTCTGCAACATGAGCTTGAAGATCAGCAGTTGATAGCAAGGATGCTGAATGTTCATCTTCATGTTGCTTCCTGGAGGAAGACTGTTTGTTGGTGGATGAACGAATGATGTGCAGAAGCACATGGCCCTGTATTTTAAAGTTAATTAGGTGTGGTAAATTAAGAGTTCCACATTCATCAATGGGTAAGTCAGATGTCTTACATGAAATGCTGCTTTCAGTACATCATCAGACTTGGCTTGGTCTTTGAGCAGCACATATATGTTTTCTTTGGAAGGATTGTATGTCACTATATAATGCTCCTTCTGTTGATCGAGATTGACATGCAATTCATGAGCACGAATACAAGAAAATGGTAGAATTTTGCCACATAACAAGCAAGAGATGAAAGCTTGCTATGTACACAAGACCTCCCCTTGACATTCATCCTTCCTAGAAACATACCTCAAATATGGGCTTGACAGAAAGATATGAGTTTGGATCTTGGAAAGCTTCTTTAAATCTGGGTCCTGCAACCATTTAGTTTAAATCTACAATGAATATATCTGATGAATTTATGATTAGCTGACAAAGGAAACAATGTATTTTCCTTGTAATTACCAAGAACAATCGGCCTGTGCTGTCTCCATGGAAAATTAAATATGTCTTCCCTTGAATTTCCATCCTGCAGTGTTGGAACTCTCCCTAAAGAGCAAGTAGCACAATAAGACATCAACTCGGAGAAAAAAGATATATGGCTGTTAATTTATCTTCCCTTTCCTGCTTTGCTTCACTCGTAGTAAGTTTTTCACATTTTTGGATAACTCCACGGGAAATCAAAATGAAGAAGAAAAGGTAAAAGAGGCAAAACATAATTTCGCTAGATTTGAGTTAATAAAATGATGGAATGTCCTATTGTAAGATGAACCATGCAGTTGTGACGACAGTCGTTAACAGCAAACAAAATCATCGTATGAAAAGAAGCTCAATCATAACAGAAAGCAGGAGTTGTGGAGGGAGAGAAGACTGCAACCAACCTGTCCTTAGGAAAGATTCTACTGCTACTGTAAATCTTGCACGGTTCAGGGTATGCAGCACAACAGATTTCACCTAAGTCATACAAAAGCAATAAAACACCTTCAGTCAAATGGGAAAAGAAAACGGGAAGGAATCAAAAGAGTTTGTTAAGAGATGCAGAACTATAAGTCAATGCACACTATTTAACCTCTCGGTAAGAGCTGAAGACATATCCAAATGAGAGGAATGCAAATGTCTTGACCAAGGATGGATTCCTTTTGGAAATCAAGATACTTAATCCTGTCCCAAGCTTCATAAGAAACAATTCACACAAGTTATTCCAGTTCAAACACATTAGTAATAAGATGCAAAATAGAAACAACTAAGCAGATAAATTTGAACTCTTATTCAAGTAGAAAATAAGCCCTTCAATTCCCCCTGAAAGGAAAAAGGAAACATTTTACGGATTGTCAAACTTGTTTTTGTTATTCTTTTGTTTCTCATAATTCTTGCTTCACTCTTGTAAATTCTTTTATTTTCTTTTTTATCATAGAGAACTCTTACATATTCTCATTACTATAAACTGATATGTTTGGAGAGAAGTGCACCTTATGAACAATAGATCCTTTGAGATTGAAAGTTGGTAAATTTGGTGTTTCAATGTGAATAATATTTTAGCTTCTGAATCGTGAAAAATCAAGGCCAAGATGCTGGAATTTATATTGAACACATTGATTGAGAAAGAAGTCTAATATTACAAAAAAAAAACACAAGATGCCATGTAGTATTGATATATTTAATAGACACATAAGACGAGTTGAGGTGTCTATCTAGTCATGAGCTAAGTTTGAGTTTCTAACTTACAAATCATGCCAAGTTTAAGAGGCTATCTAGGTATTTAGCTATTTTGCATTGAAGTATAATATAATTAGAATAGCATAAGTCATCAAAATTTAGTTTGAAATATCTCTCTAATAATAAAAAAGATAAACAGTAAAACACTGATATTTTATTACTGTAAATATTACCATATTATTATACAAAGTTATACACATCATAACATGTTTCACTATTTTGATTCCTGTTCTTTAACCAAATACTTCAATCACCAACGATAAGATGGAATGGAAGTACAGTAGCCCGACAATTAGTGTAAAAAGAAAAAAAGAAATCCAGTAGTCCAACAAATAGTAATTCATAGTAAAGACCATACTTAAGTCTTAACATCTACGAAACTCCCTGGTTCAATGATTTCTTTATTTCCGCAATTCTTGAATTAAATATTGGTTTGACTCGAACTCAACCCATTTTTAGCTGCGTAAATATGGGCAGATTATATTACGACCCATTTTCTATTCAACCCTTTCTAACCCGCCCAAATTTTACCCAACCCACATGTTTGCCACCATTATGTGTAACAACGAGCCCAAACATCACATAGCATCAAATCTAATGTTTCATGAGTGGAACAAACACATAAAAAACCATACCCTCAAGAGACACTGTCACAAAGTTCTGATGGTTGAATGATCAGCTTGCAGATGTATTTACCAATTCATTCATCAGTCTCATAACAAGTTATATATGTCGCAAGCTTGAGGCACATGAAATATATGCACCAGCTTAAGTGAAAGTGTTAGGATTTGTATGCATATTAAGTATCATTGATATCCTATATAACTTAATTTACTCTGTTGAATGATATTGTAATTATGTATTGATTCTCTTTCCTTTCTAGGATTGTAATAATTTAAACTCCAATAGCTTGAGGATTTAATCAAGCAGTGTTTCTCTTCCTTCCCGTCTTTCTCACAAGTGTCACTTCCAACATAAGCAAGTGAACAATTTCAGTGAAATTCTTTGGAACAATATGAAAATACAACAAAATAGTCGATCACAAAGTCAATTGCAGCTTCCCTACTATGTAAAACTTTACTGGCCGTTTGTTTCAGTTTGCCTTCCACCAAAGCCCTCGGAAGGGAAAATTTGAGCGAAAAGTTAGTGAGAAAATGAGTAGGTAAACAACCACCTCACTTTAAAAAACAGCAACAATGGCCATAAAATATAGTGACTACCTCTTCTGCCACTTATCCCTTTCAAAAGAAGGAAATAACAGAACTGCTACTTCTTCTTGTGGCAATGACACTTGAACCAGTAATGCAACCTATAGTATATTACACAACTGTGGCCAGACCAGGATAAAATTTGTTTTGAGAAGTGGTCTCAAGCAGTGTAATGAAAGGCGCTCGCCTCGTCGCCAAAGGCGAGAGGCGAGGCGAAGCGAGGGTGGCTCGCCATTCTCTGGCGAGGCGAGGCGAGGAGAAAAAGGCGAGGCCCTGGCGATAATGGCGCTGAAATGGCGAGAGAAAGGCGCCGCCTTTTTGATAAAAAAAATTTTGACTTAATAATATAGTCAAAATTAGGGTTTTTTTTTTTACTTTCGAAAATTTCTGAAACTCGCGACTCTCTCTCTCTCTCGATCGATAAACTCTTCTCTTCTCCCTCGCCGGCCCTCGCTGCTCCCTCGCTGTCCCTCGCCGGCCCTCGCTGCTCCCTCGCTGTCGCGTGACTCGCGTCTCTGCTCCCTCGCTGTCGCGTCTCTGCTTCCTCGCTCTCCCTCGCTGTCGCGTCTCTTCTCCCTCGCCGGCGACCTCGCGACTCTCTGTTTTCAGGTAATGTCGCGTCTCTGTTCTTCTTCTTCTTCTGTTCTTATTTTTTCTGTTCTTTCTTCTTCATTTTTTTTTATTTTGGTAAGCTGCGTAAGCAGCAGTGAGGACTCAGGCAGTGAGGACTCAGTGTTAATTTTTTTAAAAAAATTCTTTTCCTAAGACCTAATTATTTATTCCAATATTCCTAAACAGCGAATTAATTGAATTTGATAATCAATGGCGGATGCTAGCAAAAAGAGGGACATTGGATGGAATTATGGCACTCAAGGAGCGACGAAAGATTCGGTCACTTGTAACTTTTGTGGGAGTACTTTCAATGGTGGAATAACGCGACACAAACAACATTTAGTGGGTGGTTTCAAAAATGTTAAACAATGTGCCGCTTGTCCGTCGGAAATTAGAGAAGAAATAAGGGCTTATATGCAAAACAAAATAGCTAATAATCCCAAATTTCAAATGAGGCAACCGGAAGAATTTGTTGATATTGATGATCTTGATGAAATGGATGATTATGCGGAAATGAGGCCTCCCTCCAAAACTCAAAAGATATCTTCTAGTGGAGGTTCATCCACCGCACGGAGTGTGACGAAAGGACCTTTGAACCTCTATTTTTCACAAAAATCAACACAAAAAGGAGGCTTAGAAAAAGGAGGAGGAATCGAAGAAACAAAGAAAATTCTAAGAGAGCGTGCGGTAAGTGCTTTTGCAATTTGGATGTATGATGCCGGGCTCCCTTTTAATTGCGTCAATCACAAATCATTCGATAAATTTATTGAGGCGGTTGGACAACATGGCCCCGGAATGAAGCCTCCTACATTCCATGAAGTTAGAGTCACTCACCTTAAAAAAGAGGTGGATAAAGTAGAAAAAATTGTTGAGGAGCATAAAGTGCAATGGACAAAGTTTGGTTGTTCCATTATGATGGACAAATGGACGGCACGAAATGGCAAAATGATCATCAATATTTTGGTGAATTCTCCAATCGGTAGTGTATTTCTTGGTTCGGTTGATGCTAGCAATGAATCTACCGATTCCACCAAAATGTACAAGTTATTTGAAAGCACTATCGAAAGAATTGGACCGGAAAAAGTGGTACAAATTGTCACCGATAATGCTAGTGAGAATGTCAAAGCGGGAAGTATGATAATGGGTGCGTATCCACACATTTATTGGACTCCATGTGCCGCTCATTGCATCAACTTGATATTTGGTGACATATTCAAGGTTAAGCCATATGCTTCCGGTAATCAAGCTATCCTTTAACTTTATTAAGTTTCTTTATAGTCAATAGTCAATAGTCAATACTCAATAATTTATTAGCTACTAATTAATTTAATTTAATCTTTCTATAACAGTTTTTAAGAAGGCCATCAGAATCCATTCTTACATTAGTCAAAGGCCATTGTTGTTAAACTTGATGAGAAAATTCACCAAAGAAAGAAATTTGGTGAAACCGGCCAAGACAAGATTTGCAACGGCATTCTTAACTTTGAGAGCTATGTACATTCAAAGAAAAAACTTGAAAACTTTAGTCCTCTCAACCGAATGGAATTCAAGCAAATTTGCAAAGGAAACTTCGGGGAAAGAAGTTGCCAATCTTCTTATTTCTATCCACTTTTGGAATGATGTTGTTCGGGCACTTACAGTTTGTAGCCCTTTGACAAAAGTGCTTCGTTTGGTGGATGGGGAGAAAAAACCACCAATGGGTTATATTTATGAGGCAATGGATAGAGCCAAAGAAGCTATTGCACATGGTTTTCGTGGAGTTCAGAAGCATTATGAGAAAGTGTTTCAAATTATTGATGCAAGGTGGTCAGAACAACTCCATCGGCCTTTGCATGCTGCAGGCCATGTTTTGAACCCAGGATTATATTATAAAGCTGAAGAAGAGGGAACTTTATTACAGAGTTTGTGGACCGAGTATTATGCATGTGTTGAGAAGTTGGTCCGTGATACAACAATACAAGATGCACTAATCGCTGAGCTTCCTAAGTACAAAATGGCGGATGGACTATTTGGTTGTGGTCCGGCTAAAAGAGCTAGAGACACAAGGTCACCGGGTAAGTGGGTTGATTTAGATCTTACATTCTTACTTATATTATTTGACTTACTTATAGTCACTAACCTTTAAATTTATTTTATTATAGTTGAATGGTGGTCACTATTTGGTAGTGAAACACCAAACTTGCAAAAGTTTGCCATGAAAGTGTTAAGCCTAACTTGTAGCTCATCTGGATGTGAGCGAAATTGGAGTGTGTTTGAACACGTAAGTAAAAATTTATATCCTATTTTTCATATTATATTATTATCAATATCAACTAGTTAATATCAATAACTTATGCACAGATTCATTCCAAAAAGAGGAATAGGCTTACACTATCGCGTCTCAATGATCTAGTGTACATTAAGTACAATAGAACATTGAAACGCCGTTATGATGCTCGTGATCTTATTGATCCAATTCGCTTGGATAACATAGATGATTCCAACGAATGGTTAGTTGGATGCCCCGAAGATCAAGATGATGAACTAGTATATGAGGATGATGATCTTACTTGGGGTAGTGTTGCTACGGCAATTGGAGCGGACGAGAGTATCTATCATCTTAGGGGACTTTCTTCAAGATCAACAGTACTTGACAAGGGCAAAGGAGTAGAAAGTACATCTTTAAGTTCATCTTCAAGTAGGACTCGGACACTAATTGATGAAGAATACGAGGAGGAAGAAGATGAAGAGCAATATAATGATGTAGAAGATTTTGATCTTCAAGAGTTGGATAATTTTGAAGAAGAATAGACTTTTAAAGTTTTGGTTTATTGTATTTTGAATTGTTTGGTCTTTAAAGTTTTAGACATTCTATTGGTTTTTGAATTGAATATTTGCTAATATGTGTTATTGCTATTAAGACTTTGGATAAAATATGCAATTAAATATTTTTAATTTTTGGTATTAATTGGCGCCTTTATTCAAAAAGGCAAGCGCCTCGCCGCTCGCCTCGCCGCGTGGCGAGGCAGGCCCTTGTCGCCTTTTGTCGCCTCTCGCCGTCCACAACACTGGTCTCAAGTGGTCATGCAATTGAAATCAGAATACTCATATTGCCAATTCAATATGCTTGTTAAACATTGGATTTGATGCAATGTGAAGTTCGGGATGCTTTATGCTCCGGGCTACCCTTTTTATGTTAAGATCAAATCAATATCTACAGCACCAGAAAAAGAGAAAAAGCAGGAAAGAAAGATTAGAAAAGCTTACTAAATCAGCAAGATTTCCAACGCATTCCCCCTTAGCTGTTACATCCCCAATATTTTCCCCTTTAGCGAAGGCCTTATATATAGGAGTACGAGTTGAAGTAGAAGTGACAGCACCTACATTCTGCACGTGATTCAAGATAAACCTTGAGGGCTTAGCTAACTATATGTCCATGCAACGGGAAAAAATATGGAAAAAAGAGGACAGTGGCAAACCTTTGCGACATTCGCAGCACAGGCTAAAGGAAGAAAAAACTGCGGCACGACAGCAGTTACCAGTTCAACACCAGCTCCCAACTCCATCAGAAGATCACCCGCGAACCTTAGCTGAAGGGCAACATATTGAAACAAGCATTATAAGGAATATGAACAAGTTTAACAAAATTACAAGTTAAAGATCAAGCCTTACCCATCCCATAGCCCAAACCAAGAAAACAAAATATAAACAAAAAAAAACACAAAACAAACCAAAAGAAAATTTAGAGAGGAAACAATGGAGCATACCTGTTTTAGATCATAATCGAATTTCTTTCCCTGCCGTGCATAAAGCATCTTCCCCACCCGACCAGCACCATCCTGAAAATTGCATACACCCTCCAGTTTGAATTCATGGAACATGAAAGGAGCTGTTTCTATAATCCATTTTGAGCTCAAGGAATATCATAAACATGTAACAGTTAAAAGAATGAGCGCATATCTGATTTGGGATTATTCAACGCTGAGAGAATCAGAAGCAACAGAACAGTCTTAAACATAGATCTTGAGCATTCTTGACTTCTTTAGATACATAAAGACCCCACTACATACACACAGAGAGAGACACTCAAGCCAGAAACAATTAAAACTAAAGGTTTTTTTCCTCGTTTGCTGTCTCGTCACAATTTTCAGGATGGATTTGATTCAGATTATGAAGCTATCCTAGAAAATAATTCCACATGATTGAATGGGCGCTCCTGCCTCTCAGTCAGAAAAAATTAAAGAAAGTATCTGCTTTTTGGGTGACAGGGATTGTAGGATAATGTTTCATCTCATATGGTGACCAATGGCAGCAAGAACAACCAATCTATAGATATTGGGAAAACTTATGAAATTATAAGACCGTAAAAAGGATTAGTGGCTGCTGGGAGAAACAAAAAGAAAACTGCTGAATTGTGTGAACCGCCTCATCTAAAAGTTAAACTGATAGAGAAGGGACACATTTATTTATCCTACTATGCAATACGCTCCGGCACATGTAGGCCTATTGTTTTAGGCCAAGCACGTGCCAATATTTTTGTCGATAAGTAAGATAGAGACTCTAATTTGTCAGCTCATGTAGCATCAAATTGTGAGAACCAAATCATCTAAAAAGTTCAAGCTCAAGAAGGAAAAACATTTGTTTATTTTAAGTCTGTAACAAAAATAATACTTGTTATTAGGATCTTTGGGAAAATATTGGACTTTGTTGGCATATAAATAGCTTTAAATACACATGTATCTGATATGCAGACTCAAATGCCAAATTGACAACCCAACTCACAAAACTTATTCCAACTTTTTGCATAATATTTTCCACATTCTTATATCAAGTCCCAACTCTAAGTAAAATGTCAAGAGAGAGAATGCAGACAATGTTAAAGACTCCATCTGTACCTTGAGAATCCAGTTAATGGCTACAGCACCAGGGGTAGTTCTATGTTTGGAGACTCCTACTGAATTTAAGAGTGTTTGTGTCGTAAAAACTCCCATTGCACCACCAAAGAAGTGCTACAAGTGGAAATCAAGAGGTAGTTGGTTAATAACCACAACATGTTATGAAAGATTAGCCAAAAGAGCAATCAAGACAGAGCATTTATTTTGTTGCTGTATACCTTTAGTGCCCTCCATGTCATGTATGGTACATAAGAAGGTGTAACACTGTCAGGAAAACCTTCTGGAACCACATAGGATCTTATGAATGACATGAACTCCTGCACCACGTGTACAATAGGAACATTAAAAAAATACATTTCGAATAGAGAATCTTTGTCTATTAAGATTCATGCACAATTTCTTTACTCACACGCACAATGACCATCTTACAATATACTACTAGGCACTCCTCATAGAGACGTACTTTAGTAGCTTACAGAAATTATAAAACAAGAGAAAATGTTCTGATGATTACACCAGAGAAAACCCTTCCACTTTGCTGAAAATATGCCTAATGTTGGAATTTCAGCAGCGTACACTGTATAAACAATGTGCTCATGAAACAATTTAGAGAACTTCTGCTATAGCAATTTTGATTTTTAGCTCACTCGCTAGTTCACCACTTGATCACTTAAGGTCAACTGAAAATTCCTTTCAACATATTTCTCCAACTATTTGAATTATTATAGACAAAGACTATATATTCTTCACCAGAAATTTGAAACTACTAGACGCATAATATAGTTCTTGTTCATTGATGTGAAAGCCATGATACTGTAATCTTCCTCATTTAAGAATCTTAAACAAAAGTTCTCATTTTCCTTTTTACCTCTGAAAAGATTCAGGGAGAAAGTTGATACTGTAATCTTCCTCATTTAAGAATCTTAAACAAAGTCTCATTTTCCTTTTTACCTCCGAAAAGATTCAGGGAGACATGATGAGACAGAGCTGCTTCTACCTGGCACCTGTTATTGTGGATTGTCATACAAAAACAGGCTCTGTGATTGATTAGTCAAGGTGCCGCAAGCTGTCTCAGACACCACCATCATTTTAAAAAATGAGGTAATATTGTTTATGCAACTACTCCCTCCATCTCAAATTGTTCCTTTTTAATCCGTTTCAAAAAAGAATGTCTCTTTCCATTTCCTTTCAACTCTGTAATTCCAACTCCCAACGTTGCATGTTTGAACTCACAAAGATTAAATTACATTTTCCTACATCCTAAACGTTTTTTTAGTTCAAGAGTCACAAAATTCAGTCAAAACATTGTTTATGCAACTAGTATTAGTTTTTTAAGAATTGCTAATTTAAATAGCTACAGAAAGCACAGAGTATCTCCAATTCTAATACATATACCAAACAAATCAATCACATCATCGTAGTAGAGGAATCAAAAGAAACAAACCTCAGCAGGAGCTTGTGGAGAGTGCAAACTAACAGCACGAATCGCATTCTTCTTCTTCTTCTTCTTCAAGTTCAATTGTTCAGAACCTACACTCTCATCAGCAAAATACTTCCATCTACGACCATCGATCTCTTCACAACAAAGCAATCTCAAACTCGAATCAACAAATTCCCGATCTACAACTCCAAAACTAGAACTTTCCGGTACTGAACCAACCGACGTCACATAAGGAGAAGAAGCAAGATCAGCACTAATACGGAGGGTTTCACGAACAAGTAATTTAGCATCCGTTGCTGTTAGCGTCTGAGATGAAGAAGAAGAAGAATTTGTAGGTGGTTTAAGCTTCATTGTTATACTTTTTGGTTATGGAAGAGAATCTCAGATTAACCAAGTTTTTATGAAGGAAAATTCGGAGCTTTGGTAATGTCGAAAAACGGAGATTAAGAGGAAAAAGTGGTGGGACATGTGGAACACAGAAAAGTTAATTTTTTAAGAGGCGTACGTCGTTTGCATTACTCACTAATATTTTGGGATAAAGAAGGTGGGACCCCTATGGAGTCGGGATGACAATAGGACGGGGTAGGACCGGTGTAAAATGGGTTTTAGTCAATTTGAACCTATTTTGCTCAGTTCAATATAATTTTATTGTATCAATATCGATTGTGGTGTAGTGATGAGACTGTTTTAATTCTGTACGGAAAAAAATCATGTTAGAAATGCTACCCTTGAATAAGTATGGGTTTCGAATATTGGGTGAGTTTTTTCTCATTTCGTTGTATTATTGAACTATTTTTATTTTTACTATTTATTAAACTTTTAAATTCTTTGTAAATAGAATTTTGATTTATTTTTGTTATTCTTTAATACTTACCTAAATATTACAAAATTACTTAAAATTTATTTTGGCTTTAATTTATCAATCTATCTATCTATATATATATATAATAAGTCGATCCAATCAATTTTCTTACTCCTAATTGAATGAAATCTCCCAAATCAATCCAAACATATGTGTTCTCATATATGATCCAAACTCAACATATTGTGAAATAACATAACTATCCAAACATAATGTTAAGGGTCACAAAATAAACTTTACCATTTTAAAAAATTTTATGCCAAATTTGAAGCCCCTTTTTCTTTCTATAATTGCATTAATGGTCTATGCTAATGCAAGTATTCAAGATATGGAAGAAGGTTAAAGCCTTTACTTAACAAGATGGATGCAAGTATTCAAGGTTTGGTAAAAGATCAAAAGTTTTTGCTTAACAAGATGGAGGATAGGGTTTCAATAAATTGTTGGAGTTTTTCAAACACAATAATAAGCAAAAATAAATAAATAATTCATATATTGAAAATATGATTATAAAATTAAAATCTAGGTTAATATAAAAAGTATATTGGATGAACACCATGTAATTCCTATTATTGTGTAAGTGCATAAAAAGAAGGGTAATACATATCGTCAGCATATGTCTAACATTGAAAATAATCTCAAAGAAATTGTAAATTCTACATTTCAAATGTCACACAAAAACATACTCAACCACTTAGCATATCATAACATAAAGTAAATAGAAATGATACGAAAATTTTTAAAACTCTTTTCATACAATTAAAGTCTTTATAAAAGTAAGCGGAAGTTTACAATACTTTGTCTCAAACCATCTAAAACATCTTGAATAAATCTTTGGGACCCAGCTCATACAAAAGTCAAACAAAAAAAAGACATAAAGGAAAAGTGATCACGTCCTTGATGCTCTGAGGACTTACCAAATCTTCAACTCCTTGATCTACTAGAAACCTGACCACGGAGATCGAACTCAATATCATCGGACCCTACATTTTATAAGAATGTATGCAAAAGTATGCATTAGTACAAAATGTAATAAATATGATAGCTAGCATAACATAAGCGTTAGCCAACATAAAACATAAGTTTTAAGCATAAGAGTTAATAACATAATCTCCAACATAGTCTATACTTAGACTTTCATATCATAAGAGAATCATTTTCAGAAGTAGCCCAAAGTATACTTGTGAAATGTATAAATAAGACCCTACAATCTCATCCATACTAAGTATCCCTTTTAGGTCATCATAATCATACTCACCATCCTTTGATCTCATCTTAGTCAAACATATTAGAAGAAGCAACTATAGCAACAATCCAAGCTAAACATATAAGAAACACTTCATAAGTAGCTCCAAGTCATACTTGTGCAATTGAGGGATAAGACCCCATAATCCTATTCATACTAAGTATCACTTTAGGTTATCATACATACTCATTAGTTGGGGACTAGTCCCTCTCTTAAAACCGTTGAACACTTACAAGATACTTCTTGAAACATGCCTTAGTTCATCGTTCATGGACAATGGAAATCACCTTTTAGTCCTACATATTTTGGAAGGCCTTTCAAGCTATAATCCATACAATTCATTGCTCATGACATAATACATAATAAGAAATCATAGGTATTTGCCTCCATGTTCACAATAGAGTTTTATGTAGGTATTCGCCTTTACATTACTTTATAAGGATTATAGGTATTCGCCTCCATGTCCGTCATAATAAGATATATGTATTCGGCTTCATGTCATTCTAAAGGCTAATGGGTAATCACCTCTTGTCTTGTTGTAGAAATCATATATTAAGAGTAGTCACTACACACTTCTCATATCATGACATGGCAAATCACCTCATGTTATCTATCTAGGTTTAAGGGACTTCACCTCACATTCCTCTCATACAAAGGTCCTTGGGGAATCACCACAAGCCTAATCAAATTTCATAGTCCTTGGACTTGAATTCATTTTAGGTGAGCAAGGTTCAACCTAGAACCATTCTATGTAAGAGGACCTTTCATATCATATCATATTCATGCATAGATGTGTATGTGAGAATATCCTTTCAACAACACAACAACATATCATGATCATAGACATTTCACTCTCAAAGTATTGCTTAAAACATATATATAAATTTCATAAAACATGCATAATATCATATCTTGCCCTTTTAAGGGTCAAAGCTCGTATCAAATCAACACATCTAGAATTACTACATTAGACATGAATTTCATCATAATTCTAGTGATTCATCACTTCACACAATCAAACATTCATAAGGTAGATTAGATGGGTAAAGTCCTTCCACAACAACTCTATCTAGTAATCTACCATTATCATATAAGTTTCACTCTTAAAGCCTTAATATACATAGTTCATCATATTGACTTTTACTTTCAACACCCTAGTAATCAACATTCATGACTACAATTCTTACTCTCAAATCTTTACCTCTTATATTCATCATACATACCTAGATTACAAGACATCCTAGATTACAAGACATTCTAGTCATAAGCTTCATTCTTAAGCAATTCTAGTCATATCTCATACTGAAGATTGAATCTCAAGTATTACTATCAGGGGCGGATCTAGGATTTTGGAGGTAGTGAGTGCCACAAAATTCATGTAAGATAAAAGGATTGATTGCTTTTAATTTTGGGTCACAATTCGGATTACTGATTTTTATTTTATTTTTATATACAAATTGATCAAATATGCATGTTAGTGATATTTTCTTTTAGATATTCTGAGATTAGAGATAACTAAATAAATCAACTTTTATTTTCTTTTTGGAATTAGATGTTTTATTAGCTGAAACTCTGAGAAAAAAAAAAGTTTTTTCTTTCAATATTGTGAATTGTTAAATTTCACTTCAATATTGTCCACATAGATACACCACTGATTACTATTCCTGATCCGTCATATATACTTCAAAATAATTCAATTCATGTCTATATACTTTTATTCATACACAATTACTATACACATTATCAATTCTAGAAGATCATCTCTAAGTCTTCAATTATTTTCTTTAAGGCATAAACTCACATTACTTCAATTTTATCAATTAGGATAGTAAACTCACATTACTTCAATTTTATCAATTAGGATAGGATTAGCATAGAAATCATGTAATTTCATCTTAATAACATGATTTACTACTAATTTAATCACAAGCAATCAATATCCACTCAATTGGATTCATACTCAACATAATTCACAATATTGAAAGAAACCCTAACGTGGATTTCTTCATAATTGGGAGATTTCTTAGGGTGGCTTAAAGCCAAAATTTAGAAAAAGAAAGGTACGTTTATTTAATATTATATATATATATTATTCTCCGAAAATTGTAATTAATTATAATCTAAAAATTAATTTTTCTTTTTCAAGCGGCAATATAATATTAATTGTAATATTTTGTAAGAAAATAATAAGCATATATAAATTAATGTACGTTACATAACAACACAAATATTCAAATCTCTTTTATTGATTGTAGTTTTGAAAACTTTTCAATAGAATCAATTATTATATAAACTATCAAAATCGTTCTAAAAGTGTTTAAAAATAAGATTAAGATTTCACTCATCAAATATGTCAATTAAGGTATCATTTTTTACTTATATAATATTTTATACTAATACTTTTCAATACATAAATCAATATTATAGTAATTGTTTTTTTAAATACATTCAAAGTTAAGACAATTCTTTTAAAAATTTAATTATTTAATAATTTAATTAGTTTGACAATCTGACAAAGTCAATATTAAAGCATGATTGATTCAAATTAATATGAATTAGAGAAATAATTAAGAAACAAAAAGTAACTATAAATCAAATTGTGTATGATTTTTCATTATTATTACATCAATGATAAAATTTCAAAAAATATGTGCATAATAACTAGTACAACATCTGTCCCCTTTTTATAATATTTCGAAACAAGTATTTTTATAGAATACATAACAACTAAAAAGAACTAGAGAGAAGTAATAATAAATACGTACTTCCTTTATATTCTACTTCTCTATTTTGTTTCCTAAGATCTGGTTGTCTCTTTTTATGTATGTATATCTCCTTCATCTAAATCTTGCCTCTTATTGGAATTTGGTTTTTTTTGCACATCTTCGATAGGTTTTCATAACTTAAGTTGGGGTTTTCGGAGGCCCTAAAGTCACTGCTTTAGTGGCTTTAGAGTTGAGCCGCCCTTGCTCTTGAGTTTGGTTGAATATTAGCGAGTTGAGTTAGATTTTCGCGGATCAAAATGAGTCAAGACAATAAACAGGTCAAGACCTAATTCAATTTAAATTTGTTTGGGCCAAAATGAGTTTGGTCAAAACAGGTTAATAACGAATTAGTAACGTGTCATAATTCAACCCGTCCAATTTTTACCAAGTTTTAACAAGGGGAACTTTCACATATAGCCACTAAAAATAGCCTAATTACTCTCCATAGCTATAGTTTGATAATTACAATCCGTAGCTACATGTTATAGGGAGGAGAGAGGAGAGAGGAGAGAGGCGAGAGAGGGCAAAAAATGTAAGAGAGTTGAATTGTATATGTATATTGGTTAGATAATTGTATATCATACATATGTATTTGTATATATGGATAGCGAGATTGGGAGAGAGAGGAGAGAGGCGACCATATTAGGAGAGGGAGGAGAGACGCGAGCAAGATTGGGAGAGAGAGGAGAGAGGCAAGCGAGAGAGGGTAGAGAGTGGGAGAGAGGTGAATTGTATATGTATATTGATTAGATAATTGTATATTATACATATACATTTGTATAAAAAGCAAGCGAGATTGGGAGAGAATGGAGAAAGGTGGGCGGATTGGGAGAGGGAGGAGAGAGACGAGCGAGAGAGGGCAGAGAGTGGGAGAGAGGTGAATTGTATAAGTATATTGATTACATAATTGTATATTATGTATTTGTATATTTTGGTGAATTATACACATATAAATGTGACTAATTATACAAACTTGAAGTCAGCCCACATAATTAATGTATAATGTTAGTCATGAATGGTAATTATAGCAAACTATAAATATGATAAGTAATTAAGTAGTACAAGTTTGTTTAACCGCGTAATTTTCCCTTTTAATAACTTTATTTATTATTCGAAAAAGGGGCAAAAATGCCCTCAACCTTTTAGAAATGGTTCAAAAATATCATCCTTCCACCTATTACTTTAAAAAATTCCCTTTACATTTTTTAGGTTGAGGGCAGTTTTAACATGGGAGCATTTTAAAACCATTTCTAATAAGTTGAGAGTACTTCTAACACTTTACTCTTTATTATTTTTATAAGCTTTTAGTACCTAAAAAAAAATAATTATATAATATTACATATATAAAAAAGTATTAGGACAAAATTTCTCAAAAATCAATTTAGATTACATATCAAATTAATTTTAATGGGTGAGTTGAGCTAACAAACAGACGGATCAATATAATCAAACCAAACCTAAATGAGTTGGGTGGGATTTGATTTCGCCACCTCGCTATTATTATTAAAAGGCTTGTGCCACTAGAACCCTTTGAGCTATGAAGTTCTATATCCTCTTGTTACAAGGGCCTTGTAAGCTTACCCGGTCAAAGGTTACATACACGAGAGGAATACGCGTTGCATCTTGAAACAAGAGTCACCCATACACGAGAGGAATACACGTTGCATCTCGAAACAAGGGTCACCCATACATGAGAGGAATACAAGTTGCATCTCGAAACAAGGGTCACCCATACACGAGAGGAATACAAGTTGCATCTAGAAACAAGGGTCACCCATACACGAGAGGAATACACGTTGCATCTCGAAATAAGGGTCACCCATACATGAGAGGAATACAAGTTGCATCTCGAAACAAGGGTCACCCATACACGAGAGGAATACAAGTTGCATGTCGAAACAAAGGTGTCCTGATAAAGCTCTTTGTCAGTATTTGTTTAAATCCAGCTCTTCCCGGTTATCTTATTCACTCTTTTTTCTTGCATCTGTCGCCGAATCTCAAGAGCATCAGCCCACCGGCCTACTGCTCTATACACATTTGCTAGAAGAACATAACTTAAATGATAATCGGGATTTAGTTCCATCATTTTCTTTGCAATTCGCTCTGCAACGGTAGGATTTGTATTGCTAGTACAAGCACCAAGTAGGGTAGCCCAAAGGGAAGCATCGTTTCTGAATTCCGAACCTAGAATCAAGCTTTCAGCTTCTTCTACCTCTCCAACCCGACCTAGAAGATCAACCATGCAACTATAATGCTCGATATGAGCTTTGATACCATACTCATTAATCATTGAGAGATAATACTTTCGCCCTTCATCAACCATACCGTTATGACTACAAGCAAAAAGAACCGCGATAAAGCTGATATAATCTGGCTTAACCCCTTCACTAATCATCTCCTTGAACACTGCAATAGCTTCTGCGCCTTTCCCATTCTGAGCAAATCCAGATATCATTGAGTTCCAGGTAACCGAGTTCCTAACATTCATTTGGCGAAAAATCACATAGGCATAATTATCAAAGCCACATTTTGCATAGAGATCAACTAGAGCTGATTCCACGATAACATCACTCCAGCCACCTCTCCTCAAATACTGGCAGTGAACTTCCTTCCCTGACTTCAACGCTGCCAACCCTGCACAGGCACGAAGAACAGTCCCAAAGCAGTAAAGATCAACCTCCCCCATCGTCCTAAAGAGCTCAATAACAATGTCAAACTCACCCTTTTGACAGTAGCCACCCATTAACGCACACCACGAAACAGAATTCCTCTTATCCATTCGGTCAAAAACACGCTGAGACACATCAACCAACCCACATTTTGCATACATATCCACTAAACTACTATCGACAATCACGTTCCCACAAAGACCAGCAGTCACAATCTTAGCATGAACTTGTCTACCTTGCCTCGTCCTACCAGAATTACCTAATGCAGTCAGCACACTTCCAAACGTAAACAAATCCGGGGCCAGTCCATTCTTCTTATGCATTGTATAGAAGAACCCCAAAGCCTCCTCGTGCAATTCGTTCCTCGTGAGAGATGAAATAACTGAGGTCCAACAAACAGCATCTGGTTCAGGCAATTCATCAAACAGCTTAAGTGCATCACCTGATGCATAATTCTTACCATACATATCAATTAACGCACTCACAATCACATTATTCTCTTCAAATCCACGGCTTATCACAACCCCATGAAATCCACTCCCTAATTTCAACTTCCCAATATCAGAACAAGCTTTAATCACAGCAGACAAAGTGAACCCATTTGGCTCAAAACCCATATCAATCATTTCCCCATATAACTCCAGTGAAATCTTAGGCTTCCCAATACGAACATACCCCGTTATCATCGAAGACCAAGCAACAACATCCTTATACACCATTCCATCAAAGAACCTCCGAGTTTCAAGAAAATTTGAACCCAATTTGAAGTAGAGAGCAAGTAAGCTATTCCCAACGAACCGATCCGTTTCGAGCCCAGTTTTGATGACATGGGTATGGAATTGAACCCCATGATTGAATGAGTGAGATTTAGTACATGTCTGTATCAATGTAGCATATACGATTGGTTTTGAAGAGATTTTTTCTGTGGTTTTGAGAAGCTTTATAGCTTGAGACAGTAAACCTGACCTGCAAAGATGGATAATTTCTGATTCTTTAGATGGAGTATTTGTGAAGAAAGTAACAGAGCTGTAATGGCGATGAACAAATAATTTCAAGAACATTGACACTATCTGAAGATGAAGTTTTCAAATTTAGCACTCTCCGATGGCCTTTTATAAGATTGGTTCACACTCACTAAAGACAACTTTGGCTAATTTCAAATCGAAATTTCAATTTTTTCATTAATACGATAAAAAAATATATTTTAAAATATTGTAATCAAAATTCATATTATTTGATTTTCAAAACCACAATTAAAAATAAATGAAAAAAATACTATCGAATATGAGCTAAATAGCTTAAAATATACGATAATGATACACCCGAGATAGCTAAGAGATTATCTTTTTTCATTCAAATCATAAAGAATTGTGTTTACATATTTTCTAATAGAAAGAGCGAAACAAGGACAAAACCTAAAAATTACTCGATACTAAAAAAAAAAAGTTCGACAATCATATACATAATCAAACATCGATATTATTTTACATAAAATCTTGTGTACTTCACTGTCTACGATCAAAAAAGTGTGTATTTTTTTATTTGTTTGTTCTCTATCTACACATTTTTTATACATATTAATTTAAGCATTACAATGTATATGTACAAAATGAGGGAAGCCATTAACAAATAAGAAATTACTTCTATAAGTATTGTAAAAATAAAATAAAATAAAAATTCTTAATTTATAATATTTTCTACAACCTACTAGTAATTAATGGTGACCAAAGTGGAAAAGTTAGTACAATAATAAGAAGAATGATAAGGAGAATAGCAATGCAAGTACATTTTCTTGAACTTTTTTGCAACTCCCTAGCCTCTGTTAATTGTTCTGTTCCTCTTCTAACAAATGAACTTGCATGTGCCACATGACTCTCTATATCATTCAATTGTTGTCCTTGTGCTTCTACTAATGCAGCCATGTCTAGAAATATTTGATGTAGTTCAATCAAATTCTTCTCAATCTCCTTCACAGCATCATGTCTTTCTTGAATTTCTGATATTGTATCCATAATTTGTCCTCTTCCTTGTTCTTGAATCGCCTTTTGTAGGAACGACTCGCTCTCTCCACTTGATATTAAGTTATCTATAAGTTCATCGTCTGCATTCTCTCCTGTAACCGTGAAGTACCTGTTATTAAACACATGAAATGATTTCAGACTAAGAGACATTTCTAAATATGTATAAGTTTAGTAAATAGACTAATAGTACCTTCTTGCCACGGTATCTTTATATTCTGAATTCATCTTCGCTCTCAATGCTTGAAAATCATCCATGAGAACTTTTAGTTTCTTCCCTAAACCGCTAACTACAGAAGTCCTTGTTCGATCAGCAGAGGATCCTGGACCACAACCCAAGTTCTTTCTATTTGCTACATTTGATCTTTCTAAGCCTTCAAGTTTTCCTTTAATAATCTTAACGCGTTTCAAAACAAGTGTCACATCTGAGTCCATTCGAGCCCTTATATCCTTTACTTTTTTTGCACTATGAACGGTTTTGCTCTCTTCGTTTGAATCTTGTAATCGTTTGTGTAATTTCTCAACCTCCTTCATATCCTCTTTCACATTCTCTACATCTTCGAAGAATTTAGCAAGATCAATGCTTTCGTTATGGGAAGGACCGGTGCCCCCAGTCCCTAATTCCAAATCATCCATCTGGACCTGTTGTTTTAGGTCCTGATACTTTTTAAGCGAAGGAGAAAATAAGTCATTCATTTTTATAAATAATCACCTTTTTCCTTTATTTCTTTTCGTAGTAGGTTGAATTACTCTTACTTTTTTTCTCTTGTATATGCCTTCTCTCATCAATCGTCGCCCCGGAGTAAGAAGAGAAGGCAATAAGAGAAATGGCTTCATTAAGAGATAATAACAAACCATGATCATTGTTTGGTGAAGATTTGAAAGTAATATTATTAGAGGTGAACCAGTCAGTTGTTAGTAGTAATTAAAATTCCACAAAAACAAACTTGAGGACAGTAGATAATATAGGAAGATTTGTTGTTTTTTTGGCCACTTGGTATTACATAAAGAAACTTGTCATTATGAATTATTTGACCAAATAGGAAACTAAAATGCTAGATATATATGTGTGATATTAGTGATCGTAGGGGTGGCTCGACAATATTAAAAAAAAAACATGTTTTTTAAGCCTTCGAATTTAAGGGGCTTTATTTTTAATAATAATAGGTTATAAGTTATTATTTTTTAATAACTATTGAATACTATTGTAGTAAAAGTAAATATTTCATGAAAAAAGAAGGGATTATTAGAAGAAATTTGACGTATTTGGAATAATATATCTCATGAAATTTAAAACAATAATGGTTACATTATCAGATTAAAACTAAAATAAATCAATTATATAAAAGTAATTAACAATTTAAGTTTAAGGCATCGTTTGATTTTTGTTTTAGATCATTAATGCGCTTGAGCCGCCTCTGAGTGATCAAAGCGAAGTGCATGATATATAAGTTAAGACGCATGTCATAATATTAACATTTCTTTCCTATATATACAAAATATGGTATTAAGTGAAAATAGTAAGATGTTTAAGGAATTCTGTTTGTCTATTTTTATTTATACTAAAAATAATTTAATTTTCAATTTTTTATTTTAACATTAATGGTATGAATCTACGGCGTGGTTAAACTATATCTTTTTTATTTTTAAAAAAGAAATCTTTAATTTATTTTTCAAATTTTGCGCATGTCAAACACATATTGACATAGAATGAGATACAAGACAAATTATACATTAGAACAACACTTCCTACTTTATTTAACACGATTAACTCTTCAGATTACTTAAAAGATAACAGTTTTACTTGTACAAATCATTTTATGTTTGAATAAAATTTGCAGAAAATCTTATAATTTTTTGGTAGTATATTTATGTCAATTTTTTTATTTGGAGTGGGTCTATCTGATAAAATTCTCCTAATAAATTATTGAAAAAATATATTTATATTATTTATGAGCAACGGAAAGCAGAACCGACCTTAGCTCAGTTGGTAGAGCGGAGGACTGTAGTTGTTGCTGGAATCCTTAGGTCGCTGGTTCGAATCCGGCAGGTCGGAATGTTTTTTTTTCCTTTTTAAATTTTTTTTTTTCCGAAATATTTTATAATCGAGCCGAACCGATTTATAATATCAACCTATCTAGTGTAAGCGTTTGAGAAAACACAACATTATGCGTCTGGCGGGCCGGAATGGTTTTTTAACTTCTTTTAAAAAATATTTTATAATTAAACCAGACCAATTTATAATATTAACCTATTTATGTAGCAAGTGTTTGAGAACACACAATATTAACTTTTTCTATGTAGTAAGCGTTTGAGAACACACAATATTAACCTATCTATGTAGTAAGCCTTTGGAACACGCAATATTAACCTATCTACATAATAAGCGTTTGAGAACAAGCAAAAAAAAAAATTCCGTCAAAATGAAATTTTACCTTAAAAATGTGAGAGAAAACGCCGTTGCCGGGGATCGAACCCGGGTCACCCGCGTGACAAGCGGGAATACTTACCACTATACTACAACGACTTGTTGTTTTAATCACTACTGGTTTACGTTTATATTTAATTGTTATAAGAACTTTGTACAAAATTTTATTATTATAATTGATTAATACAATCTCCTTTGATTCATTTTAGATATGATCCTAAAAAATATAGGATCACTATTCATTTTATATATGAACCTAAAAAAAATATAATCACTGATGATGAGTCAAAATTGAAGTGTCAAATGCTTGCTAAAGAATTTGGACTTAGTTGATAAATTTTCTGGATGTTGCAATCACATAAAAACATAAATTTTGATGCTTAATAGTCAAATTAAAGTGTCAAATGCTTGCTAAAGAATTTGAATTTAGTTGATAAATTTTCTTGATGTTGCGATCACATAAAAACATAAATTTTGATGCTTAATAGCAATATAAGTCTTCCTTCCAATATATGTTGCAATATCTCTAATAGCATGTTCTTACTTCGTCTTTTCCTTAGTAAGCCATCAAATTTGATCACTGCCAAAGAAATAACAATTTACATAGTGAATGATACAGTTATGTTGCTTCTATTAGTGTTAGTTTCACATGGTCTAATAAAACGAGTTCTTTGGAATTCTATATCATTTTCTAACCCCCAAATAAATCATGTTTGAATATAAAATCGAATTCAGAATTCATACCGAATTTATAAGGAATCAAAATCAAGAAATTTTTTTATCCAGTTAAATAATATCATATAAGTAGAAACAAAAAAAAGTACTAATTAACACAATACACTATAAAAATCATTTGATAGATTACCTTATAATTAAGTTTAGTTAACACAATATATTAAGAGTCATTTAATACATTGGATGAAGATATCATAGGATTAAGTTTAGAGTTAAAAATAGTAATTAGTTAACTTTTAGGGTTTAATTATTGTACTTTTCTCTTAAATAAAACACACTCTTTTGCGGTTTTCGTTTCTCTCTCTCTCAATTCATCAATGGCGGCTGATTCCGACTCCTTCTACTTTCCTCTTGAACTTTTAAGAGAAATTTTACTGAAACTTCCGGCTGAATCGTTAATTCGATTCACAGTCGTATGCAAATCATGGTATTCACTTATCACCAGTTATCCTTTCATCTCAGCTCACTTCGCCCAAACCCCACATTCCGAAACCCTTTTTGTCAGGCGTTATGACAGTTCTTGCAACAGAGAACACTATTTATTGTTTGAAGACTCTAAAAATCGACCCTTTAACTTGAATTTCACATCGGAACTGTATTTCCCATTCAATTGCCCACTTGGGTATTTCAGAATTGTTGGCAGCTGCAATGGCATTCTGTGTTTGTCAGATGATTTGTTTGGTGAGTTGCGGAGTCTTATTTTGTGGAACCCTTCTATTAAGAAATTTATAATTTTACCAATGCCTTCGATTAATCCTCAGTCGCCTCATATGTTTGTTTTTGGATTTGGTGCTGATTTGCGTGAGTCTGATGACTATAAGTTGGTTAGACTTGTGTATCGTAAGACCGATGATGTTGTGTATAAAGATCCTCCGGAGATTGAAATTTATTCGATTAATAGTGGGGTTTGGAGGATAGTGATTGGGGTTGAGATTAAGCACTGTATAGTGGAGTTTATGTGGTCTCAGGTTTTTGTGAATGGAGTTGTACATTGGATTGCGTATGATGTGGTTGCGAATGGTGGTGAACTTCGGAGTTTAGTTATGACGTTTAGTATAGCGGATGAGGTGTTTGGGGAGATTATGTTGCCGGATGCTTTAGTTGGTGTAATTGCAACGCATTTATCGGTTGTGTTGTTTGAGGAATCGCTTGCTGTTGTTAAGTATGAGAGGGAGATAGATGTTGCTTCATGTGAAGTATGGGTGATGAAGCAGTATGGAGTTTCGGAATCTTGGAGTAGATTGTATCGTATAAATTTGGTTGCAGGTATGGAGAAAGTAGTTGGATTTAGGAAAAACGGTGAAGTTCTATTTTCAACTAGGAGTAATGATTTGGTTTCGTATGATCCAAATAGTGGACAAAATTGGGGTCTTCGTATTCAAGGGAGCTCTCGCTCGTTTTATGTTCAAAATTACATGGAATCACTTATTTTGCTTAAAGGAAACAATGTCGTTTCGCGTGGGTTGTTGGAATGAATGGGAGATTTATGGACCGAATGAGTAGCTGGACTACAAAAGTTATCGATACAATAAAGAAGAATGTGATCACAAGGCAAGACATTTTACCAAAGTTAATGGTTGTTTCAAGGTAGTGGAAGTGATGTTTTATATCAAATTTGGTAGATATTGTTTAGAGCTATCTGATCAGAAGGTAATATACTGAATGTTGAATTACATGGAATCACTCATTGTATTACATTAGTTGTTAGTGTAATCTTGTTGTGAAACCTTATCCTAATCAAGCAATGGACCTTGTCTTTATTCGTCGATTATCATATCGAGTGTCATATTATTTTGTTGTAGCTACTGTGATTTTCATTGTTCTTTTTTCTTTTTGAGCTAAATATGGTTAGCCCTTTTAAGATGATGTTGCTACTCTTCTTTGTATATCAATCAAATATTTTTAGAACGATCCGTACTCGAAAGACTTGATTTCTTTTCTGCCATTGATGCGAAAATCAAATACAAAACTCGAGTTCAAATTACATGGAACTTCACAATAGACATCTCTGTTTCCCGGATATGTCAATCTTGATGTACTACCCAGCTGCTACCGGGGGCTGTTTTCATACCCCTCTTGATCATCTCTCTTCTGAGTTTTTCCGCTTCCTCAAATCGCCCATTACTGGAATAAATTCTTGCCAGAATCACAAAATTTGCAGGATTCTCAGGCTCTACTTCAAATAAAGCTCTTCCAGCTATTTCTGCTAGCTCAACTTCTCCATAAGTTCGACAAGAAGCAAGTAGTGCTCCCCAAGCTTTTGCAGTTACTTTCACTGGCATTTTCCTAATAACGTCATACGCCTGATGCAATCTTCCTGACCTACTCAATACATCTATCAAACACGCGTAGTGATCACTGCTTGCTTCAACACCATAACGAACTCTCATACGAGAAAAGTACATCTGTGCTTCATCAGGTAGTCCAGCATGACTACAAGCTTTCAAAACCCCAAGAAAAGTAATTCCATCAGGCTTGATATTAGCCTTCTGCATTTGCTCGAAAACTTCAAGCGCGGTTCTTGCTTGACCATGAAACGCGTAAGCTGATATCAAACTACTCCAAGCAACCACATCCCTGTTTCTCATACTAAGAAACACAAGATGAGCTTTCTCAAGACACCCGCAACGCCCATAAGCCTCGATTAATCCACTTCTCAATTGCGGATCTGGATCAATATCATTCCTTATCGAATACCCATGAATCTGTTCGATCAAATTCACATCCGCCATACCAAGACAAGCACGCAACAACGCAAGAACCGTAATCAAATTTGGCCTCAACCCCATCCTCCCCATCTCTCTGTAACACAAAACAGCCTTACTAAACCCATCCTCTGTCTCCGCCAACCCCGCGATAATCGCGTTAAAAGTAGAAGAATTAGGCTCCACATCCATCACTCGAAACAACTCCAACGCCCTCCCAACATCATTACAATGCGCGTAAACCGATATCATCGAGTTCCAAACGACTACATTTCTCTCCGGAGATTCATCAAACAGTTGGCGTGCATACTCTACAGAGACACATTTCCCGTACATGTCTACTAATGCACAAGCAACAAAGGGGTTGGAACCGAAAGAGGCTTTGATTGTGTGTGCGTGAATGGTTGCGCCGAGCTGAGAGAAACTCAGCGCGGCGCAAGATTTGAGGGCGAGAGGGAACACGAAGGGGTCGAGTGAATGAGAGAGAGTTGAATGGATTTGGTGGAAAAGAGAAAGAGCTTGTTCATGTTTGCCTTGATTGACATGAGATGTTAAGAGTTTTGTGTAAGAAAGCAAAAGTTTGAAGTTTGAAGAAAAAGAACTCATTGCTTTGTGCTTTTTGCCTTGTTTTGAATATATATATACCCAATAAAACAAAGTCGTAATGGATTGTTTTTTTTCTCGGGTACCTTAACTACGTTATTTTCCTATTAAATCATTGAACCTCCATAATTTGTTTCGTTTAAACAAACACTGTTGTCTGATGTGGAACCAGATTTGTGAGGGGTATTGATAGAGGATACATATGTTGTTTCAGAACTCATTAATCCAATTGATAATGAAAATGTTCAAGAATAATTGTATTTTACTTAAATCATTTGAACACATTAGAAAACAAATGAGACTAACACGGTTTGTCTTCATTCCTTCAATCAAAATTATTACAATTCGAACACAATTGAAGGCATTTACTATAGAAAAGCCGATCAAAATCAACCAACAGTGTTTTAAAGGAACAAATTATGGGTAGTTCAATAATTTAATAAAAAAAATGAACATAATTAAGGTACCCGAGGAAAAAAACTCGACAAGTTTAAGAATCTGTTTATGTATTTGGCCACAAGAAAAATATAGGCAATTGTTAATATGATACTGCACTATGTATGATATTAATAATATTTTTATCAAGTCATACCAATCAAAAAGTAATTATATAAATAAAAATCTAATTTATACAACACATCTGGAAAAAAAATTGATTGTACCAAAAAAAAATTGCACTAAAATACAACTATTTTCCTATTGAAACACACAGCAGACCCAAAAAATTGTTCATCTCACCTAATTTTTACATAATTTATGCATAAAAATTTTCAATTTATAGATTTATGAATTTTTCGGGTCGGGTCACCGGGTTGTCTGGCGGGCTACCGGATTTTGCAAAACCCCAATTTTCTGGTGATGGCAAAACCCTAAACCCTTAACAACAATGTCGATTACTCTCTCATTTTTCTCATCTTCAGTTCCCACTCTCAAGAAAACCCATAAAATCTCCTCAAATTTTCCTTCAAATGCTTTATCTCATAATCAAATTCTTGATTTTCCCTCATCTATTGCCAGAATTAAGCCTTTGAAACTCGAATTGAAACACAAATGTTGTGGGATTTTCAATAGTGATTGTGGATTTCAATTACGTAGGAAAAATGGGTTTATTGTGAAAGCTGAGAGTAGTGGAGTAGATTATGGGAACAGTGTTGATAAAGCTGAAATTGATGTTCGTGGAGAGAGCACAATGCCTGATAGATTCAGATACTTGAGTAAAGAAGCTCCTGATAAGCCTGTTAGATGGCCTTGGTTCATAGGTATATCAAAAAAACTCTATCATATGTACTTTTTGTAGGGAAAAAAACTGCCGCAAATAAAGTAGAATGGTTATAAATGATTCATATAGTTGACCCCAGAAGGCATAATTGATTGATTGATATGTCTTTGAAACTAATCTTTTGGTAATTTGGCTTTGGTATTGCTGTATGAGAATTGAATTGCCCTTACAAAAAGAAAAGAAGTCAGCTTTTGTTTTTCTGTTTTACTTTCTTTTGATAACAGTGGTGTTTGGACTAGCTTGCTGGCAACTCGACTAGTTTCATGGTGTACCTGCTACCTTCCGCCAACAAAATGGATATAAATATATAGTCGACCCCAAGCAGGCTTAGTTGATTGATTGATATGTTTGTGAAACTAATCTTTTTACAGTCTGATTGTACTCTAGCTTTTTTTTTACTGTTTTACTTGGTTTGATGTTTCATGTGCTGTTGTTTGCTAGTGTAGTGATTAGGGAATTCGTAATGGGAACAGATGAAAGATATTGAGATGAGGATAGAGATCATCCTGTGCAATGCATGAAGTCTGAACGAATGCTGCTCTTATTTGAATGAAGGGGGGAAAATGTGATCTTTATAGAATGAATATTGTTATTTCCTTCCAGTAGTTCAATGGCTTAAGATAATAGCTTAATAATGGTAAACTAGGACTACCTATCCTCCTGTTTGATTCTGGTTAACTCTCATCTAAAATAGATTCTCGTCTCTTTATATTTAGTAAAGTAGCTGATATAAGAAAGGCACCAGAAGGAGAAATTGAACTTTACACAATTCCGGAAAACCATACACTAGTTAAAAGCGGTCTCAAAAGTCACTCTATAAAGCCATGTGCATGATACAATCCCATTCGTACCTGCTTTGACAGAATTGTTTCCTTGAGGATCTTTTTTCACAATTTACACTCTGTTCTAGGTGCCTCAGTTACCTTTCATTTTTGTACTAGATTTTTTGTGTTCTCGTTTTCTAAGGTTCATGAATAAACTACAAGACAGTCCACTTTCTTCAACAGCGCTGGATACACAGCAAATGTATTAATTTGTGCAATCAGTACGTATAGATAGATTCTTAAGTTTGAGAACTAGTTTAGATCTTGAGCCATGGGACAGGTGAACCATATACCTATAATATCATTTGACTGAGTACCTATTATTGAGTGGTATAATATGCATGATGACTGAGTTCCATAGAATCACAATCCCCCCCTCTCTTTCCCATTGAATGAGTATAGCTGCTGCTGAGTCGTTGGGTGATATTAGTGGTAGTGCAGCTACATTTTCGAACCTTCAGTAAGCAGGTCGCTATTCTCTTTATCTAATGAATGCCACAATATTTTGAACAATTCTTCAAAATTGATGAGGGTTTACTGTTATGTCTTTGTTTGGACTACATGATACCGTAAGCTGCTTGATAATATTTTTTTATTGATACTAGTAGAAAGAAACCCAAGATACCACGTAGTTTTGGTGGAGAACTTGCTGGGAACACGTATCTACTGTTAGAGTATTGTGTACTTGTTAATCATTTGATTTTCTTACGATTCTCATTTGGGTAGTAAACCACATTCGTGTTCTGCACTTTTCATGTGTAGCTCTCTATTTATGAATAAGTGTTCCAGCTATAAACATAGAGTACTTCACTGACTCCGTAATTGTTGTCAATATGCAGCATTAGCCTTTCTTCTATATGCCTGGAGGACTGTCTTATGGGAACTGGGTAATTGGAAAAAGGCTGTGGATGCTGTCTTCCGATTTCTCGGTTACATCTCGAAACTTGCATTCGCTGTTGTATACTACTTCATAGGGGATCAGATCACAGCTGTAATTAGATTTATTGAATCATCAATTTATTCCATTCGAGCTTTCTACTCCAGTGTAATTGCATATGCACCAGTACAAGAGCTGACAACAATCATCATTTTGGCCTCTTGTGTTCTTGCTATTGGTGAAGCGGCAGCTCCAGATTCTGTGAACAGCCAACCGTACCTTCTTACAGCAGCTGGAATAATGGGATATGCTGCTGTGAGAGGTTATATTTCCGAGCTGTTCTTTTGGTTTATACTCTTAGGCTTGTTTCTCTTTGCTCGATTTATCAAAAAAAGAGATTATGTGTCTTCCGCAATGCCTGCTGCTGCTGCATTAGCTGCTGTGGGAGAACCTTGGGTTAGACTGGTAGTAATGGTCTCTTACGCTGCTTTGGCCATTCTGCAATACTCTAAAACACCTTTGAATAAAAGTGAAGGGGAAACTACCGGTGCAGTTAGGAAGGTCCCGGTTCCTCTGATATGTGCTGCATTGGCCATTGGTGTCCGACTTGCTGCAAAATGGGCTGGTTATCGACATTTGACTTGGATGATCGTTTGACATGCAACAAGCTTGCCCCCTTTTCGAGCTGGTAGAGCATATTTAGTTGTTAGTTTCTACAGTGAGAGCATGTTCTCTCATTTGGCAGAATTGCTTGTTGTTTCTCTTTTTATTGCCTGTCCAGTTCTTTTTGTACAACTTAGAGCTTATTTTCTTTCAAATTTTGCTCTTGACTGTACTAAAGTTGTAATCTTTGTTGCCTTCTACATATATGAAATTTCTCAATTTTGAGTTCTGTTACAGTTTTGGTCCAGTCGTACCATTGTTTTTAGCAAATCGCATCGTATTCATCATTGTCATTAATGGAAACTTCAACATGAAACAGATGAACTTCACGTGTCCAACTTATTCGAGAAAAAAGGTTAAATTTTATTTTTTCGGTGGGATTATTTTATGCCACCTTCTATATGGGATAATATCCACCATGGTATAAAATAATTTTTGGGATCAGCTAATATCTCAAATAAAAAATGGGATAAATTAATCCCAAATTTTATTTCGAGTTATTACCTTTATTCCACATGTCAAATGACCCTATTATATTTCATTTTTAATTCGGACAAGGGCCTAAAATATCCTTAAAATATTGAAAATGGTACAAAATTACCTTCATCCACCTGTTGGCTCCAAAATATCCTTGTCATCCACCTTGTGTTCAAAATTGACCACTTTTTAAATTGTTTTAAAATTAAACTTTTTAAATATTTTTTAAAATACTTGGCGTTCAATTATTGATTATAATTATAATTTATTAATATAATTTATAAACCAAAACACTACACACTCATTACTAACTAAACCTCACCCAATTAATAATTCAATTATAATATCAAAATCGTCATAAACACTACTAAAACACGATGAAATTATAGATTTCTGAAAATGACATTCAAAATTATTCGAGTCCGAATCGGAGCCCCAATTAAATTTAGGTTGAGCCGCTTATTTAGGAGGACACTTTCTTTCAAAATAGAATTAGAAATTTATGATTAAAGGTAAAGAAGTAATACATCCCGAATTGATTCATGCACTTTTTTTAAAGATAATTTTATAAATATTTATGATTTATTTTAAAACTTTAATATATTATTTTGAAAAAAAGTTACATATGAAGTAACATCACATAATTGAGACGTAAGAATAATTAAGATAAACATAGTTAGACTTTTAAGTTTATTGGTGATTTTTATTTAGCCACTTAAATGTATGATAATTTACTTCTATAATTTTTAAAAACACTCAATTGGCGGTAGCTTGCATTAATAATGTGACGGGTTCATTAATTTAGAGGGATTTAATTATTAATGGGGTGGGTAGTGGATTGATTTATAAATTATACTTATAAGTTAAATTACAACATACAGTTGAGCACCACGTATTTTAAAAAATATTTAAATAGTTTAAATATAAAACCATTAATAAGTGGTCAATTTTGAACTAAAAGGTGGATGACAAGGGTATTTTGGACACAATATGTGGGTGGGAAGGGTATTTTGGAGCCAATAGGTGGATGGAGGATAATTTTGTACCATTTCCAATACTTTGGGGGGTATTTTAGGCCCTTTTCCGTTTTTAATTGTGTAAACAGGTGTCTAAACTTTGATTGGTATTCATAAAATTATTGATATGAGAAAAATATGTCTATTTCAAAAGTAGTTATTTCATCATTCAATGTTATTACTTTATATGTTTTGTTGCCGCTTTAACTATTTTAAGATTGAATAATGTGATTTATTTGCTTAATAGGTAAATCCTTTACATCAATTTTTAAAGAATAAGAAAACAAGGCAATGATTTGGTTAAGAGAACTTATTATAATAGGAAAATATATAAATACTAATATGAATTTGGCACGAACACTTGTTTTAATACTTAAATTATACAGGTGTTTATATATCTTTTAATATATTTGATGTGAATTATTTTCAACCTTTCGAACACTAGTCATGTGCGTGTGTTGTTACAACTTAGAACGGCGCGTTAGTCATCTTTTAACATTTTTTTAAAAATTAAATTTGCCCCTCCAACGGTATTATCCGACCCATTATCCATTTTAAGAACAATCTTCACTTTTTAAGAACCCTAATTACCTCTTCTCCCTCACCAACCCACTCATTCAAAAATGGTGACCTAATTTATCATATTTTTCTTGATTTTTCTCAAATCTTAACTCTTCAAACCTAAAAATGAATCTTTGAAAGAATTATTGTTCTTTAAAATGTAAGATTCAAACTTATTCTTTTTCATATATAATTTTGATTTTTGTTTTCTCACTTTTCAGTTTATCAAGATTGTCGTTACTTCTTGAACAAAAGATTTTGCAAATCCTTCATTTCTTCACAAAAATTCTAAATTCAGCAAATCCTTCACGCTAACGGAAGAAAAATCTTCAGATTAGGTCTTGCAAATTTGACAGGATGAGACTCGGGCTTAGAGATCGGGTTGTATTTTGGAAACGAGTGGTTATATAAAACGGGTAAGATATTCTTTATATCCTTAGCGACATGGATCAATGAAAACGTGCGTGTGTAACAAAGCCCAACCTTCAACTGGGCTGGTGTTCGAAGGGTTGAAAATAATTCATATAAAAGATGTTAGGAGATATATAAACACTCGCGTAGTTTAAATACTAAAGTAAGTTTTGGCCCAAGTTCAGAGATTTTTTTAATGTATTTTCTCTATTATAATCATAACAAAAGTGTGTTGATTGTCTCGTTGATGAAAATATATAAAGAGATAATAATTTGATAACTTGCATGGTAAAATAGAAGTTCTTAGAAATAGTTTGAGATAGTCATGATACCTATTATTCAAACTGAGATTTTTTTTTTTAAAAAAAAGGGAAGAAAAAAAAAATAATCACGTAAATTAAGATAGAAGAAGTATCGATACAAAAATCAAACATCAAAATTTATCTATAATTAGTGGACCAAAAGAACTATTAACTAGAAATAGTAAATTGACATATTAGATTGACTTTGGATTAGTTAAGATGAATTAAGTTAATAAATGGGTAAACAAAATGAATTTCACTTTTTGAAAGTTTTTGAAATTATTAATTGTGGCATGGTCTCAAATACATGTATTTAGTGCGTCCATATATATATATATATGAATTTTGGATATTTGAGATCAAAATTAAGAGTAATTTGTTTCAGATACATTGTATTCAAATAGATTCGTATGTATTTAGGATACATAGACTCTCTCGCTCGCTGCTCTCTATGTATCTGAAATGTCTCGAATATCTTATACATACATACATACATATATATATATATATATATATATATATATATATATATAATGTGATTTGTATGTATTTTAGATACACTAACTCTCTCGTTGCCTCCCTCATATCTCGTTCGCCTCTCTCCTATCTCGCTCGCATCTCTCCTTATTTTATATGTATTTAATAGCGTATTTAGTGACAAAAATACATATATTTAGGTGTGTTTGACTTGAAATTTAGTTAGTGAAACAGTATGTAACTATTTCAAACTATTAGAAAAATTAGTAAATATGATAATTTTTTGTAATTGAAATTTCTAGCTTTTATTTAAATATGGTAGAAATATTTATATGACTAAGAAGTTGTTCTTTAATAAATAAGTGAATTAATGATTCGTTCAAAATTTATTTGGCTAAAATGGATTCAATTGATTTGAGCTAAAATGCATAAAAATCACCTTGTTCAATTCTTTCTAAATTTTGATTATTTTATTTATTCTTTTTAATCAATTTTTAGTATCAAATTAAATTATTAGTCTTCTTTATTAACACTCAATATCAAATAAAAAAATAATTTAACAAAATTTCTCGTGAATCAATCTAAATTAAATAAATATAATACACTCTTTGATGGGCCCAAACATAAACGGGTCGAATGAAATTAGGATTTGATGGGCTAACAACTCGGATCCAGGACAACACAATTAGGGTTTCGCCGCCCCCCTTTCTCTTCTATATAATGCTAACAACTCTCATCTTCTTCATCATCAATCACTTCTCAATTTAGCCTCCTCCACTAACCCTTCAATGGCGTCTTGTATTTATTTTTGTCACTTTTTTTGTAGATCTCTGCACGTAGCCTCCCGGGCTCATCCGATTTATATTTTTTACATGAAGTTAGAAGCCCCAAAGCTCGTGCTATAAGTTTTTTTGCCGTTTAGTGTTGCAGTATTAGCCCTTTTGTACCTTTAATCCATGGCTCATCTGTGTCAAATTAACGGCTAAATCCTTTTTTTTGTTGATTATGATGCCTCATATCACCTTTAGCTTTTCTTCTAAATTCAATGAAAAATATAGCTAGTCAACGAGGCATAGACCAAATTGCGGTGTTTACGTGGGGTTTATGCATTTTTTTCCTGTTGTTTTACTCCTAAGTCCACTGCTATATTATTGATTGATTCTCCAAAAAAATATTTTTTTTTTGAATTTTGGCTATGATTAGAAGATTTATCCGCGCTTCTGAGAGTAATCTATGAAGCATATGATAAAAAAAATGGTTGAATTTCTTAATATGAGCCTAATTTATTTATTGATTTGTTTGAAATTTGGCAGTGATGATATAAATTCAGCTTTAATGCCAGTTCTGCTTCTGATTTTCTGTGATTGATAGAGCTGTTCATATTTCTGAGCCTAAAAATTCTTGCTTTACATTTTCATTAGTTGAGTTTTATTTAATTTTTTGTTGATTATAGGCCAGTGATGTATGGTAATTGTCCGTACCATATGAGGAGCTTTTTAGCTCCATTGATGTTATATTACCTTTAGCTTCTGAGGCCTTTTAGTTTCTTCCTCGTCGCATAAATTTGAATTAGTCGAACTCCAATAGCTGATTATCCTTATTTGTTGTTGTACATAAAACCATTTTTAAGGCTTCTTTATCTGGTGGTTGAAACATAATCCATTTTCGATCAACTCGTTCCCTAGAAGCAATATTATTTGTGTTGCTCTATCGTATTTTTACTCTTTTCATAACCCCTTTTTGTCAATTGTGTTTGGAGTAACACTGTGGAGCAGCTACATTTTAAAAAAATATTTGTGCTTATGATGATATAGTCCATGTTAATGAGGTGTGGTAGATCCAAGACCTTGCTTTGCAGGGAGAACCACTTGGTGAAACTATATTACATATGATCATATTGGATTTTTCTGAGGCTTTTTGATCATTTTGAGTTCACTATACCCTTACTCCTTTAAATTTTGGGTGTAGGGTCTGATAAACTCATATAGTGTTTATGAGGTGTTGTCATCAGCTTCTTCTTTTGTATCAACATGTTTGGAGTTAAATAACAGCACTACATTTTTTTTGTCATTTGTTTGAATTCTTTAAAAATGTTGTTACACTTTTTTGTTGTGGTTTAATGCTTGATGAATTGAGTTTACTCGGGCCTCATTTGTTTTTATTTAGATTAAGAGGTCTGAATCTGAATACATATATACAAATTTGAATATTAAGAGGTGGTCTCTAAATCTGAACGCTAAGAATGTTGTTTGTTTTCAATATTTGAATGTAGAAGTGAAATTAAACATTATATTAATAAAATTCTGCAAACTTCATTCTTTTCGAGCTTCAATCTAATAATTTTCCTAAAATCAATTCTAAAGTTAACCAAACTCTCTTAAAATTGAATATAAACTCCAAACGATATTTTTAACTATTTGTAGGAATTGGCTATCCAAACTAATCGCAAACGAAAGAGCAGTCAGTGATTCGTAAAAGAAATAAAATTTGTATCAATAATTAATTAGATAAGTAATCTAATTGTAACAAATGAAGAAACATAATAAACGGTCAAATGAATTAAACTTGAATAAAAAATGTAGTACACACACTTTAAAGCTGAATTAGAAGAGAAAATTAACAATAAATGAAAAATGTAACTAACGAAAGACATGAGTGATGTTTTGCAATATGTATTACAAATATATTTTGCAAATGTTATAAATGTATTACAAGTGTTACTTAAATTATTTTGGTTGATATTACATAAAAAGGAGTGAAGTTTGTATTATATATTATAAATGTATTGTTCGTGAATTTAATACAATTTTAGTGCAATTATGAAACATATGTAATATAACTTTAATACAATCGCAATACCTTTCCATAAACTTCACCTTTTTCGAGTTTCAATATAATATTTCTTCTAAAATCAATTATAAACTAAACCAAACCCTCTTAAATTTGTGCTATAAACTCCAAACGATATTTTTCAATTACTTGTAAAAATAATCCATCCAAACTAATCACAAATTTGTAAAATTCCAGTAATTAATTCAAAATTTGAATATTTATAATGACTATCAATATTGAACTCTTGTTTCTATAGTTTGAAAGATTTGAAATTTCTATTTGAGAACATGATATTGTACATTTTTTTGATTTTTCGTTTTGGAAATAACTAGTGAAATATAGATAAAAACTGATTCAAAACAATTATTTAAATGAAAAAAAAAATTGAAAAAAAAAAGAAAAGAAGAAGAATTAAAAAAAAAAGAGAAAGGATGATACAGGAAGAGACAACGAAGAAGAATAAAAAAGGAGGAAGAGAAAAAAGAGACGGAGAAAGAGGCGAAGGTAGATATGCAGTACAATATTTTAATTCTAAAAAATTGTTATAGTTTAGTTAAAAAAATTATATTAACATAAATAATAAATATTATTTTAATATTACATATTTATGTGATTTTACCCATTTTAAATTTATTGTCCTTTTTTCCGTTCAAATACTTAAATTTATAAGGCTTACGATTGAACACTTAAACGCAAGCCATTTTTGCAGCAAGCCCAAATGTTTTATGGATGACTTTCAAATCATACTTAGGTGAAATTATTACAAATAAAAAAATGATACCATTAATTGGTAGTGAAATTTTTTTAATTGAATTGAATCGATATAAAATCTTTGATATATTATAATAGTGCATTCAGCATATTGAAAATTTAGATACACCTTTAATGTCACATCAAGGAGATACAATTTATGGCTTAATATTTCGATTAAAGTCGTTTTTAGTTTAAAACGTGACAAAAAAAATACTTGACGAGAGAAATCATGCCTGTTTACCCGGTAATTGAGGTGTCTAAAATGTTTATTTTTTAATTAAAGAATATTTATTCATTGTATTGAGGTGTTTTGGAAATAATTTTTTCTATATGAGAAGTGTTTACTGAAAATTTTAGAAAAGAAACAAGCATTTTTAAAGTAACAGAAGCTAAAAGAAAGTAATTTTTTCGAATATTTTTGGAATATGAGAAAAGTTATTTTTAAATTGATTAGCTAAATATAAGTTATTTATTTTTTAAAAATGTATTTTAAAAAATTATTTGGGACAAGATTTTTTTTCAAAATAAATATATTATGAAAGTTTAAACCTTTGTATAAATATCAATTTCGTTAATTCTCAGTTTCTCCTCCTTTTATTGGACAACTTGCACATTTTGGACAAAAGGAACAAAATATGAGTTTAATTAAGCAATTTATATGGTTGGTGTAAATAATTTATATACCAATTAAGTCAACTTTTACATGTAATGCATCATATGTAAAATTCTTAAATCTCACATTTTAAGAAAAAATATTTATAGAATTATTTGGATGATCACAATAATAATAATAATAATAATAATAATAATAATAATAATAATAATAATATATCTTGTATAATTTCGCAAGTGACGACTATGAAAGCTAGAGTGTATACAAACATTATCGCTATCTCGTAGATGTTGAAAGATTGTTTTTGAAAGATCTTTAATTTCAGAGCAGTAAATTCACAAAGAAGAAGAAAATAGTGTAGAAAACATATGAACTAACAAAGGAAGGCATATAAAAAAGGGATAATACCCAATTACCCCCCTAGCCTATACCCAAAATCCCTACGACACACCTTATCTTTGATGAGGTCCTATTACCCCCTCCAACTTTTTTTTTAAGTAATATATTACCCCTTGCGTGCCTACGTGGCAAAAATCGTGATTTCACCCATGTAGGGCGCGTGAGTGCGGAGTGAGTGCAGAGTGAGTGCAGCTTTTGGCTAACAATGGCCAATAAAAATGAGTCACGTGTCAAAGCAATTTGAAAAAAAATTCAAAAATAAATTTTATTGTTTCTCTCAAAGCATCTTCTTCCTCTTTTCAAAAAATAACCCCATGTTTATGGTTCTTCATTTTTGAAGAAGCTCCATCCATTATCATTCAAGCTCCTTGATTTGAAAAGGTAAAGTAAAATTTAATATATTCTTTACATCTTTTTATGTCGATTATTAATTCTTATTTTATGTCGATTATTAATTCTGAACTTGATAATTATATTAAACCAAATGATAAAATAATAAAAGATCAATTTTAACAATTTGAAACAAAACTCATTATCTTTATTCATATAGATTTATTAATTATGGGGTATAGGGAGTGGGGTGGGACGTGAGAGAGGAGGAGTATATTTCATTAAAGTCACTTTATCGAAAACTGAAAAAGTGGATCCCGGCGCGTGTTCAACAAACAAATCGACTTTGCAGATTATTTTTGCCACGTAGGCACGCAAGGGGTAATATATTACTTAAAAAAAAAAGTTGGAGGGGGTAATAGGACCTCATCAAAGATAAGGTGTGTCGTAGGGATTTTGGGTATAGGCTAGGGGGTAATTGGGTATTATCCCTATAAAAAAGGAACAAGAACAATAAAATAGTGTGATAGTCGAAATACATTGAACAGCAAAACTGATGGATATCCTAATTAAATTCACCACAAACCAAAACCCTCGAAAAGCAAAAACAACCATTCTCTAACAGTAACCTTTTACTCAGGTATGCGACCTTTATAACCTCTTATCTAAGGTCATGTAACAAATAAATTAAAAAATATGTCATGTCTTGTACAATCATCTTTACTAATACTTTTTCCGTCAACGTCTCTCTCATCAGCCCCACTATAACCAATTTCTCAGACCTTCTTATTGGGTATCTAGGCATCTCTTTTCCACATGTCCGAATTACTATCTCAATTTTTTTCCTATCTTGTCCACCGCAGAAGCCACTCACACTTTAATACGAAAATGCCCATTCAGAATACCTATACTCCTAGAATGCGCCCACACATTCATCTTAAAACATTCGCATTTCCTGAACATAAAAGTTTTTGACTAATCAACATTTAGTCTCATACAAATAAGTGAGTCTAATCACCACTTTATAAAATTAGTTTTAACTTTTGATGGTATCTTCTTGTTATACAAGATGTCGGATGCAAGCCTCTACTTCATCCTTGTCTCACCAGCACAGTACGTGACATCATCATTGATCTTTCCATATCCTTTGATTTGAGACCCCAAATATTTAAATCTTTCACTCTTGGGGATAACTTGAGTATCAAGTCTCACTTTCACACCCATTTTATAAGTTTCATTATCGAATTTGCACTTCAAATACTCTGTCTTGAACCTGCTCTTTCTAAACCATTTAGAATTCAAAGTTTGTCTCCATGTCTTCAATTTATTATTGACTTTGATGTGTGTTTTCTCAATCAAAACAATGTCATAAGTTAATAACATACACCAAGATATCTCATTCAGAATATATCGCGTCAATTTATCCATTATGAAGACAAATAGAAACAAACTCAACACTGATTATTGGTGCAAACTAAATCTCAACTACGAAACACTTCGAGTCTTCTCTCATAGTTCTTAACCCACCTGTAAAATTAAAACAAAGAATATCAATAGGGAAAAATTACAAAGTATACTACTTAATACTATTATTAACAAAATATCAATATATACTTATATTTAATTACAAAACTAAGTTTTTACATTTCATACATAATAAAAAATTTTATTTTTTATTTTTTTTCGGAATTTTCTCTCTCTGGCTTTTAGTAGTTTGTGCCATATTAAATGGAGTGTAATTTGGTATTTAGATTATCAATAATTTTCTCTCTTAATAAACATACCCATATTCACACGTTTTTTTTATGTCCTTTTTTTTTTATGTTTTGTGTAGTTATTATTGGGATTCCTTTTATATAAATATTACAAATTCCTTTTCACACGTTTAAGTATTTTTTTTTCGTTTTACGTGTTATAGTCTTTTTTTTTTTTATATCGAGTTATTTATTTTATTTAAAGATTTTTTAGGTTTATCGTACCAATAAAATTAGCATTATTTTCAATAAGACAACTTTCATATATAGCAAATAAAAAATTATAAATAAGTTTTTATGTTTAAATGGATCCTAAAAGAAAAAATAAAAAAGACACGAAATATGAAGACACAATTTTTTAATGTACAATAAATTAAAATGGGAAGAAAAGAAATAAAAATAATTTTAATGGTCAATTTTCATGACATAAGTGACCGTTCAAAGAATTAACTTGAATTTTTTAATGCTCATAACCTTTAATTATATAACAATGAAACTTTAATTTGGAAAATATCTTTTGTTAAAATAAATAACAATAATAATAATAATAATTTTCATCCATACAAACTTACGAGTTAATTAAATTAATTTCAAAATTAAACATAAAAAAAAAAAAAAAAAAGAAACACAAGAAAAATGATGATAGAGAAAAAGAGTAAAAAAAAACATGAATTCCACATAACATATGCTGCTCCGTTTCATTTTATGTGATACTTTTTGTTTTTCGAAAATCAAACAATTTAACTTTGATCAAATATTTGTGTATGGAATCTTCAAAAATTTTAAAATGAAATTTATATATTTGTAAATTACGTAAAGAGTATTATAAGTCACAACAATTGATAATTCAAAATGTTAAAGAATCTATAAAAAATTTACGATAAAAAATTGATTTGTTTGAATCTCAAAATGCGAAAAATGTCACATAAAATGAGACGAATGGATTAATATAATATAGATAAAATAATTCCTCACACAATTAATATGAATAGTTGTGCCTCACAATAAAATAATTCCTCACACAAAGTCATTGCCCTTTTCCCTATTATAAATTATATACTAAGCAAATTTAATATATGAGAATGTTGCTTGTGAGTGAACCAAAGAATTATTAAATTAACAGTTGTAAGATGTGTCACATGTATAAACCTTAGATAAACCATCAAATTGGGAACATCGGACTAAGAAAAAAAAATAAGATTATGAAAAAAGATTAACTAATACTCCCTCTGTTCACAATTGTTTGTCAGGATAAAGTCATACATTTTTTTCAAGAAAAATTTAATATATGGTATAATTTTAACTAATATAACCTTACTATAGCAAGAATATCAAAAGTTTACATAACTTTTCAATTGAACAAAATAGAATAATTATTAAGGACAAAATCTTAAAAAAAATCACAATTTAATTTTTGATTGTTTAGATTGAATAATAAATATTGTACATCTATTTTTAGTATATCTATTTTTATTATATCTGCCGAACAATTGTCTAAGGAGGGAGAAAAAAAAACTTGGATAAACAAATTCTCAAATCCCATAGTTTGGACCCAAAATTTACATTTTTTAAAAAGTTGTCAGACTAATAATATTTTCAGACAACTCATATAATGACACTGTTGTACTAGTATTCTTTTCTTTTTTTTTCACCACTCCTTTGTCTCATAATTACTCATTTTTAAATTAAATCAAGATTTTGACAGAAATCCTGAGAAAAGATTCAATCTTTGAACAATTTTTGTTAAGAGGAAAAAGAAAGAAGATGAGGGGTTTCACATATTTAAGCAAAGTTCTTCATAGTCATTCTTCTTATTCTAAACTTTTGGTTCTCTGTTCTATCAGGTTATTCTTTTTGATCCCTTCATTTTTGTTAAATATTCTTAGTGACTTCATTTTTTTTTTGTTTCTTGATGATTTTTCACTAACTTGTTTGTTATTTGTGTAATATGACTCTGATTTTGAACCAAACAACTCCTAAGAGCTTATTCACTTTAAACTCCTTTATTTCATTACTCATTTGATTCTTAGGTCGTTAGCTTAAATCAAGATTTGACAGAAATATTGATAAAGTTTCAATCTTTGAACAAAAAATGAGGGGCTTTAGATATTTTAGTTAAGCTTTTGGTAGCTAGTTTTCTTTATCTCTTCCTTTTGGGTTCTTGATTTTGTAATGAAAGGAGAATCTCTGAATTTGTTTTGATACTTGAACATATTGTCATTTACTCTTAGATCCAAAGAAGCTAAATGAGAATGTTAGAGTGAGTTAAAGTTTTTAGGAAATGGACTAAAGCTAAATGAGAGTGTTAGAGTGAGTTAGAGTTTTTAGGAAATGGACTAAGGGTTTGCTTATATGGACTTGGGCACTCCTCCGAGTTAACTTTCGAGATTGAGTTAGGTCCAAGTGTCATATCTTTTTAGGTGATCATTTGTTGTTATGACTCCACATGTTGGTTTGAATAATGTGAATTTGTATATAACAATGTAAACACTTAATGACCATTCTTTTTTTAATTCTCGTGGAGAATAGCTCGAGAAATCGGATGCTCTACAAAGGTAAAATTGTGTAGCTTGGATTCAAAAGTTGTAATAGAGTTTTTAATGAGTTGAGCTTGACAAAACATGGCCGATATCATTTTCTTTTATTAAGTTAGACTTGAACTGGTTTTGGCTTTTGGAAACTTATCTCTCTGATTACAAGGTTGTTATGGTTTTCTTACTCCGTCGTTTCTGTTTCTTATAGTCCTAGACACGTGCCTCTTAAGTTTTATACAATGAAAACGTTTATAGAATTCACAACGAGAGCAAATGCATTTATAAACTGACCTACTAAACTATAATGACTCACTTGAAGGATTGATGTTTAATGTATGAAATGTTGTGGTCCTTTAAAGAATGATCTTTTTCATCCATATTTCGTAGAGGATTTTGCTACTTATACTTTTCTTCTGGCTGTTACAGTACTGGAGGTCTGTTGGTATATGCGGAATCGAATGTAGAGAGTGGAAAACAAGTTGTTGAACAGAATCAACCAGAGTCTAAGAAGAAGAGAGTAGTGGTGCTTGGAACAGGATGGGGTGGTACCAGCTTCTTAAAAGATCTTGATATTTCTTCATATGATGTAAAAGTGGTTTCGCCGCGGAACTATTTTGCATTTACACCACTGTTACCTAGTGTCACATGTGGTACAGTTGAGGCACGAAGCGTAGTAGAGCCGGTCCGGAACATAATAAAGAAGGTAAGGAAGTTATGATAAGGAACTTGCTTGCATTTCGTTTTTAGTTTTATGTTGTAGTCACAAGATTTGGAATTAATAGTATAGCTTTGTGCACTGCATCTTAAAAAAATCCTTTTGCCCCTTCAATGCTTCCTCTTTCACTGGGTTTTCGATTGTTCCAACCTGATCCCTGGAATATTACATTTAGTATGTGCTAAAGTTTCTCCTAGGCTGCCTTGTTTTCTTTTGAAGATTTTTCTGCCTCTTATTGTTTAATTTTTGTTGATTGGTCCGGCAGAGAAGTGGAGAAATTCAATTCTGGGAAGCAGAATGTCTGAAGATTGATCCAGAAAACCACACAGTATCTTGCCGTTCTGGTATCAATGATAATTTGGCAGGACATAATGATTTCTCCCTACAATATGACTATTTGGTTGTCGCAGTAGGAGCTCAAGTAAACACTTTTAACACACCAGGTGTTATGGAATATTGCCACTTTCTGAAGGTATGATTCTCTTGCATAAAGCCTTTCTTAACTTAGTTGGGGATGCATGCCATTTATTCCCTATGTTGCTCGGACTCTCTTAAAATATTGCCGGACAGTGTCAGATCCTCCAACAATACACTTCCGTTGGAGGATCCGACACTCACCTTATGATATTTCTTAAGAGTTCGGAGGACATTTTTTACTCCTGCTAGGGACGTGTCTTTATGCATTTCTGAACCTGATCAGATTGAGACATCTCTTATTTTTCTTGAAGTGTAAAATTTCCTTTCTTTAAAATAAATGAATCATGTTTCATACAGGAAGTTGAAGATGCTCAAAGGATACGGAGGACAGTAGTAGATTGTTTTGAAAAATCTGTCATTCCTGGCCTAAGTGAAGAAGAGCGAAGGACCAACCTCCATTTTGTTATAGTTGGCGGTGGTCCAACTGGTGTAGAATTTGCTGCTGAGCTATATGACTATGTTTATGAGGATTTAGTAAAAATATACCCTTCTGTTAAGGATTTTGTGAAGATAACAGTTATTCAGTCCGGAGATCATATCCTGAACACGTAAGATGCACCATTCCTAGATTCACTTTACAACTGAACTTTTAATACATGCTACAGCCTCTTTGATATAGGTGTTGTGCTGAAAGATTTGAGAGTAAGGAAGATAGAGAGGTGTGAAGAGAGTTAAATTCATACAATGTGCTTCTTGTGGGCATTCTTTTGTTATACTTCGCATACACTTCCTAATAAAGTATATTTTGTGTTCGCAAGCTAGAGTGAGTTTAAATGAATAAGTGAGGATTCACATAACCGACCACAACTTGGTTGGGAGTTGGGACTAAGGCATTGTTTTTGTAATTTCCACTCGGTTAAGAGACAAGAAGAATTTTTTAATCAACAACCCTTAAATCGCAAGTTTGTGTCTCTGCAGATTTGATGAAAGAATAAGCTCATTTGCTGAACAGAAATTTCAAAGAGATGGAATTGAGGTTTCGACAGGTTGCCGTGTCACTAGTGTGTCTGATCATTTCATCGGCATGAAAGTAAAATCTACAGGAAAAAACGTTGAAGTACCTTACGGGATGGTTGTATGGTCAACTGGAGTTGGTACCCGTCCATTTGTGAAGGATTTCATGGAGCAAGTTGGCCAGGTATCTTGCATTCCCTTTCTCTTAGTGTTTCATGGCGGTTTCTGCACTAAATGCATACTTAAAAAGTTACTCTTTTTGAGTTTAATTAATTAATCACCATTTAATTTTTTTCATTTCCCCTTTGAAGGAAAAAAGACGTATTCTAACAACTGATGAATGGTTGCGAGTGAATGGCTGTAGTAACGTGTACGCACTAGGTGATTGTGCATCTGTAGATCAACGTAAAGTAATGGTAAAGAAGCCTTACTTTAAATAACTGTACTCAAATATTTAATCAATTTTTTATTTGTAGTACGTTCAATTCTTTATCTATGGTGAACTTTTTCCAGACATTGATAGTGAATAGTCCATGATTTATGGTCCATAAGGATAATAATGCTAGTTTGTTGTGTCACGTCAAAACAAGTACTTTTGATGTTACTCAACGTACAATAATTTTTTAGTGCCCATGAAATACATGCTGCATGAGGATGATCATGCATCTTATATTCTCCGAAATTATGTTTTCAAGATACTATTTTTATTGTCTTTCTATCTTCCCCCTAAATTTTCGTTTCTGTGTAACTACGCGGTTAGGAAGATATTTCAGCCATTTTTAAAGCTGCGGATAAGGATGATTCTGGAACATTAAGCGTCAAGGAATTCCGAGATGTTTTGGAAGACATAATAATCCGTTATCCTCAAGTGGCCTTATATCTGAAGAACAAACATTTGTTAGAGGTGAAAGACTTATTTAGGGATTCAGAGGGAAATGAAAGAGAGGAGGTAGATATTGAAGGTTTTAAGTTGGCCCTTTCTCATGTAGATTCTCAGATGAAAAGTCTACCTGCCACTGCTCAGGTACTTCTTCCATTGTTCGTATTTCATCCGTGTTTCTCTTTTCACCGATTTTGCTCGGACTCTCCAAAAATTATTACCGCACCCTTGTTGGTTCTATCAAAAAATGCACTACTTTTCGAGGATATGTTTGATGAATCCGAGCAACATGTTTTTCACTCAGTATTCTGCTTTAGTTTCAATTTCTTATCTTTTCACATGCTTTAGGTTGCTGCTCAACAAGGTACATATCTTGCTAGATGCTTTAACCGCTGGGATCAATGCAAAAGTAATCCTGAAGGACCTCGCCGTTTTAAAAGCTCTGGACGTCATGAATTTCTTCCCTTCGAGTATATATAACTCACCTTTTTTGAATCTTTCTTTTTCTTATTTTCATTGTTGCATGTAAGCATACTGGGATAACTAACTGCTAAAGTCTGAGCCGGAATCATTCTCGAGAAATTGTTCTTCCATACAACCAAAACTTTTTGAGATAATGATCAAAAACACATTGAACTATCACTTTTTTGCAAGTTTCACACCCCAACTATCATATGTTCCCTTTTCTGACCTGAACTATTACCAACTGTTCTACTTTCCTATCTAAACTATCACCATCTATGTATTAAAGCATACCTAGGTGAGTAGATCGTGATAGTTTAGGTAGGATAATGGAACAACTGATAGTTGGCCTGATCCGCTTTATGTATGATGATAGAGGAACAAGGACTATTTGATAGTCGGGATACAAAATTCGCGAAAAAGGGATAGTTTTGGTGTGTTTTTACCATAAGTTTTAACGCTTCTATTAAAAAACATTTGTGACTTTGACAAACAGATCAGAAATGTGGTCACTGGCCCTTTATCATTTCAGCTTCTTTTCTGCAGTGTGTTTTGCTTAGAGAACCATCAAATATACACTTATCAGCAATTTCTTCGATGTTGTTTAGCTGCTCATGTTGTTTATTGACTCTATGATCTTGGCTTCTAACCTCCTTTTCCTATCGGTAAATAGATACACTCATTCACAATAACTTTCGTTATGCTATTTCAGGTATCGCCATTTAGGGCAATTCGCCCCTTTAGGTGGAGATCAAGCAGCAGCAGAACTTCCCGGAGACTGGGTTTCTATGGGCCATAGCACACAGTGGCTATGGTACTCAGTGTATGCAAGGTAATAATAGACAGCTTTCGTATGACTTGCGTATAATATTAATATATGCGTCTTACTATCCTTTTTAGTCTGTTCTAAAAAAAAAAACAATCCATCTTTCTAGTTATCAAGTTCTTAATTTCAACATTGGCATCTTACTCATACTTACACTCAGAATGACATGACACAAGATTAAAAGGATATGTTTTGGTATGTTACAACTTTAGTTTAAGACGATAAGATTCAAAAAGTCTTCTTTACATTCTCAAACTTCGTTGTCCAATGTTCAGTCAAACCAAGGCATGAAATGAAACGGAGGGAGTGTATCGTTTCTTCCTTCTATATTCAAAGAGTCTAAATCTGATATTTTTGTTTTACATTTCAGCAAGCAAGTTAGCTGGCGCACGAGGTACTTAGTGGTTGGTGATTGGGTAAGAAGATACATTTTCGGAAGAGATTCAAGCCGGATTTGATGAGTTCAACGCCACATAGAAGGCGGTGCGTGTTCTTCACTGTTTTGCTTGACATGCTTAGGTTGTTATGTTTATGCTTGAATCAGGTTACATGCCATTGTATTTGTATCTATTTTTCATGATCAGTTCCTGGAGAAATACACTAAGAATCTTTGCAACTTTGAATGTATAAACTTGTTCCTTAGCAAGTGACTGAGATTGTTAATTAGATTGTAAGTTGTCTCTTTTTTTATTTTAAGATTCAAGCATCTCGTATTTGAAATTTATTGACCTGATTAATTTGGATTTGCGTGGTAGAAAGCAATCTTTGTGGCTGGTGTCATTCCTACTCAGTAGGATTCGGTTATATTCCGATTGCCACATGTCACCTTTTGATATGTCCAAATGTCAAATTCTATTTTTGACTATTTATGATTCTCTACCCGACAGAAGTGACTTGAACTGAAACTTCTAACTAAAAGGGAAAGTACTTTTATCGTTTTATCACAATCTCTGATGGTAATCATAAATTTGTAATCTATCTTAATACATTGTCAATTGCCATTAAACAGACATTAAACACCCTCCACCTGAATCACGAACGGAATAAAAAAGTGGAAGCTTTCTACAAGGAGATAAAAATAAATAAATAAATCAAAGATTATTGTAATTCATTTTGATATATTATATATCACATTACAAAAAGGATTGAACTACACAAAAAAAAAAAACCTTTGATAATTTTCATTCTGAGAAAAATATTTACACCAAAACATTAAAAAAAAGTATGAAACAACATTGTATTAGTGAAAGTTATTGTATTTGAGTAAATTATTACAATTATTATTTTACTCAGCGAATGATATTCATATTGGAAATCATATTAAATTAAATACTTCTCTTTCAAGCAAATATTATTGCTAAAAAATTCATTTGTTGGATTCCATATGCTTCGAACATATACAAGATTTGAAGTTTATGAATTTTTATATCGACTTTAAGTTAATAAGCAAATAGTAATTGACTTTTACAATCAATTATTTATAAATATTTAATGGTATATGAAGGATCTCGATGAAAATAACTGGACTCGTATGAATTTATACTTCTCAGCTAAGTTCGCTCTTAATTTATATAACATAGTTCGATTTATTAAATTCAAACAGTTTAATTTTGATCGAGTCGACGGATAAGATTGCGCCACATGTCACCTTTTAGTCTTCCGTTAGAGTGAACGACATACGTGTTTTTGGATTGCAGACACGCCAATGTCTCAAAAGTATAACGGGGATATCTGCATACCATTTATTGATAGTTCGAAAATATATTTGCCCTTTTCACCTTTGATTTATTATGAAATTTTAAAAATTAAATAAGATTTTTGAATTTTGTAATCATAAATTAGAGATATGTGAAATTTTGTACTTCCGTTATGTTTTTCAAATTGTTTTTGGGTTGAGTTGGACGTCATTGAAATCAATCTTTCTACCTCATCTTTGAAATGAACATAAAGTCTACATGTACTCTACCTTTTCAAACCTCACTATTATATCGGTTATATTTGCATTTTTTTTTTATAACGATGATGTTTGAGTCAATTTACTATTATATCGATTATTTCATAGTAAAATGATGGTGTTCATTAGCATAAATATTGAGTGATTTTGCTTATTAAGATAATTAAGAAAGAAAACTTTTTTAATTTTGTGATTCTAAATTAAAGTTATGTAAAATGTACCAAAACGCCCTTAATCTTGTGGTCTTAAACATGTCACGTGGAAAGTTAAAGTTAAAGTGTTGTCAAAAAAAGAAAAGAAAACATTCTTTTTGAAATAAATTAAAAAAAATAGAAACATTCTCTTTAAAACGGAGAAAGTAATACTTTTTATGGTAGTATTGAATTTATTGTGTGATCTTTTATGTTTATTTTAGAATCGAAATGATAAATTTCAAGAGGAATATGTAAGAACTAAAATTGAGACTGAAAGGGCAGTCCATTTAGTTTGTGTTGTTAAAGGATAAGACTTGACACATAGACATGTCATATATATAACTTGAAAATATTCATGTTTGCTAAGTGTAAAATTTTATTCCTATTGGATATTTATATTTTATATAACTACCAATTAAATCTTTTTCGATTTATATTCATTATCTTTTAAGTTTTAGATCGTATTAATTCATTGACATCTAATAATTCACGAGAGAAAATAAATAAGATTCTCACTTGTTTTTCAAAAAAAAAATATTTTTAGTTTTGTGAAAAAATGCTTCCCTCTGTATCAAACGCACCTAACATGGTTAATTACGATATATTTTTACTTTATGAATTTAGTAAGGTAATATTATTAACGTTTTTAAAAATTAAAAATCGAGATTATGATAATGATATTGTGTGTAGCCAGTGTAAGTGAAAAATATAACTTCTAACAAATCACAAGATATCAATTTTTGTTTTATTTTTTGTAATTTTCGTACTATTGTTTAGACAATTTTACTTATCAGCGTTGATGTATCATATAAGAAACGAAATAATCTCATGTAAACATTTACTACCAATAATTTAAGATTGCAACTCAATAAGAACCACAACCACCTAGGATAGTCCCAAAAAGGGGGCCTGAAGAGACGGAATATACACAAATTTTAACACTACCTCGAAAAGGAAGAGAGACTGTTTCCGAAAGACCTTCGATTAAGTAATGAACATCAGAGCAGCTAACACAAGAATACAAAAGTAAAGAGAACATAGAAAATAATAAGGAGATTGTAACTCGTGTAAATAAAATCATATTGTAAAATCTATTTATCAAATCATAGAATCATATAGCACATAATAATTTTCTTGAAATTTCAAGTTACAAGACAGATATATCTCCCATCATTTTCCAGAATTATACACTAAGAAATTTAACTCACATTTACACTGTAATTGATCAAGAAATTAGTATGCAAAATACTGAAATGTCAAGTCATAATATATCTCACAACTCACAAGAACCATTTTCCATCTACTGTATATATCATAGAAATCATTAGGGTGAAGATTTTGGAAAAAAAATGTTGGGATTAAAGAATCAACTGATATGTGAAATGTCAACTTCCTCAGGAATTTTGAATGTGTCTGCTGCCCCGAATTTCCTCTGTTCTTCCACGACTGAATCATCCTCTTCGCCATCACTATCTCCGTCATCACAATCATGATTGACATGACCTGAAGGGTCGTGTACACTTTTGGATCTGCAATCGTGGGTAGCAAGCATCTTAACTTGGCCAAGATGCGCGATTTCTACCACAACTGTGTCATCATCTACGGGGAGAGGCTGCTTCCATGGTTCTCCATCGATCCTCATGAACGTGTGGTCAGCTGCACCCTTATGAAACTCAAACCGGATACGATGTGCCTACAAACAGGGAAATGTAACAAAAATATTCAAAAGGAACGCAGCTCAAGTATCAGACAATGTGCCTACAAACAGGAAACTAATGGATCTTATATGCAATATGAAAGTTTAACATTTGGACCATCTTGAACCAACTGATAATTGATCACTAAAGTGATAACACGTGAAGTTTACATATGAATATCACTATAAGGCATGTCTATAAAGGTGCATGCATAATATATACACGACCTTATATTTGAATAAACATATTAATATCCCAAACCTGTGCAAGCCGTGTCCCATGTCCATTTGGAGCAAGAAGTACCATTCCATGCCAAGCATTTCTAAAGCCAACAACCTCAATGAGGCCATCATCAACATATGGCGGAGTCAAGTCCCTCTGTCATTTACATTAATAAATACATGATTAGAAAAAAGCGAGAAAAAGATTTTAAGACAGAAATCTATTGATGTGCGCACACATAGAAAATAGAAAAAAGGAAAAGACGGTAGATGGTGGAAGAAGTATATAGAGTACAGACATCTCGGCGTTTGTTGCTATTTGGTGTTCCCCAAGGATTTAGTCCACCAGAAAAGCTAGGCAAGTTTAGGCACACAATTGACCTGATACTGCAAGAACAATGGGACAACCAGAAGAGGTAAAGTGTTTATAACTCAAATGTTGTCATGTTTAGCAATCAACTTGTAAAACATAGAGACAGACGTGACAATGCAACCAGAATTACATTACAGGAGGCGAGTCATAATCTCTTCTAAAGTTTCCTCGTAACAACAACTAATTGATGCTACCTGGGAGGGATGTCAAGGTCTTGCCATTCGCCGTGCTTTTTCATTATCTTAACTTTGGCCAGTTGAGCTATGTTCCTGCAGTAAATGTAAATCCATATATGCTCATAATATATACCATCAAAGAGGCAAATAGTAAAGATAATGAATCCTATAAATATTTACTTGAACAATTGTTTTTCCGCTTGATATTATAAAAAAGCATGAGATCCTATTTGCATAAATTTATCTGCACAAGTTATCGTCAGATAAATCTTGTACTAGTTACTGAGTTCTCCACAAATTTTGTTTTTTCATGTTCAAGTTATATAAGTCCGAGGAAAATATAAATGGTTATTTGAGAATCGTATAAAAGGAGAAAGAACTATGGCTATTTGGTTGTTCTCAAGAGATTTAGCTAAATTAATCATATCAAGCTAATTAATTTCCTTATGTACATGAGAGGTTCCATTAAAATTATTGTAATAGAAGATCTACAAGAAGTTATGAATTAAGCATACTGAAGATTCACCTTGAAGAAGGATGAACAAGGGATGCAAAAAACCATCCTTGCGTACATCCAAGCCTTGCATATGTACTCTAATGAGAAAGCCAGAAATCCATCAGTCAAACTTTCATAAATAATAGCACCAAGTTTCGAATAAAATGAAATGCTTGCTCTCAAGAAATAATCTAGGGTATTGCATTTTTATAAGCCTAGAGTATAGAAGGACACCATAGGCTTAATCTCGGAGAATGCTAAATCACTACCTCAAGGAAAAAGTACACAATAACTTCATTTAAGCATGAACACTGGCAATAAAGTGTAGAGACCATCAATTCTATTTACACGATAAATATTAAGCTGAACAGAAAATGAGATATCCCTTTTCTGATAATACACAATGTGATAGCAAAAATATTTTCAATGTACTGTAACAATTTGAAATTTTAAAAAACCTCTCTTTACCGCATGTCTGAAAAATGAAGATGCAAATGAGCCCTTCCGAAAGATTAAGGATCTACACAAATCCCTTCCTTCCCTCTCGGAAAAGAACCGTTACATCTCACCCATCGTTTTATCAGCTAAGTCAATTGCTAAAATTCATAATAATTTTGTTTTTTATACTTTTTCAGGTATCACAGAACTAGAATCTATTGGGTTCAAGAAAGATATTACTACAAAAGGATACAATGAGTCAGATAATATATGAAAATGGGTCCAAGTAATCTTAATTCCTCGCCTTTCAAGAATTAATGCATAAAAATGGAACCAAGTCATCTTAATCCTTCCATGCACTTCAATACCTGATTGACAAGCTGGTTTTTGAATTTTTCAGGATGCATCTTTCGTTCTGAATGAAATGCATATGACACTTGTGCATCCATCCCTGATGACACAGAGAATTCAAGATTAGATGTGTTACTAGATAACAATAGTACAAGCAGCATTGTACTTTCAAAATACACTCAGGTTTCCTTTTCGGGTTTGAGACATAATTTGTAGCCACCTTATTCATGTCAACTACAATACTAGGATGCTTTCGTATCCAAATACAGGTTGTCATTCAGTTAAATCATTGTCCAATGTAGGCCTTCACAAACTTATTAGCTCTGACTTATTTCAAAAATTTATCAATTGATTCTTTCTAGTTTTATAATCAAAAAAATTCCTTCCTTGTTTCAAAATTTACACTTTGAATTAATTAAGAAAGACATCATCTTTAAGAAAAATAGGGATTATTCTATTTTAATACAAGAAGGTGGATTTTCAGGAACGAAATGAAAATGTCGGATGGCTTTCAGGAACGTATTTCATAATCAAGAGAATATTACTTACCCATGCTGAAATAATTCCAGAATCCTCCACGAAATGTATGGCATCCTTCCTGTGAGATAATTAAATAAGTAGTTTGGTTATTGCTATAAAAAGAAAATTTAAAAAGAGGAGCTTATGCTCTTCAATTTCAACAAAGATAAATCTTGTAACAGACAATAAAATGGAATAACAAATTAAGACAATCAAGAGAATAACATCCCACAAATTGTGCATGCATGTGTCTGCTGTCATTTAATAATCAAATTAGAAATTTGTATAGGAATTTCATACAGAAATTACATAGCTAGCCTGCAGCAGGACCTCATATGTGCAAGTAAATACATAAAAATTTTCGAAAATTTCCAAGTGTAATGAATGTGGAAGAGGTATTTAGGTTCTTAAGTGTACTTTTGTCTTTCAATTTGCACCTTCTTCTCTGTGAAGATTATATTAGAGTATTTACGCAAATAATTTGTATTCAGATAGAATATAGGTCAAGGAATTAGCACACTGCAAGCAATTGTAAAATATGATATTACAATTCAACCATATACTCTTTTTTAAATGAAGTCGCCTTAGTACAGAAAAAGGAAAAGAACAACAAACAAAAGAAAAACGTAAGATAATACCACAACTTGGTTTATGGAGTAGGAGCTCCAGTGCTCCACAGAGGTTTTTCATACAGCTAAATCTCAAAAAGAATGTAACACAAAAAGAAAAGTAAAGATAACAGGGACCTTAGGTGCACATGTAAGATAGAGCTAGACTAATATGATACTGTAATTTTTCATGTTAGACAATAGAAGTTTCCTTATGTACAGCTCTTACCACATTAAGATCATCAGAAGGAGACACCCGGTGAAACGCATGCAACGAATGAGGCAATTCAAGTGGTGCAATAGGATCACAGCAACCCTCTTTTGGTGCTCTCATCCTCATTAGAATGTGCCAACTGTTTAAACGTCAAATCTTTCAATATTTGCTAATTGGTCCAATCAGTGTGATCAATTAAACTATAAAATCACTTGTAATATTGAAAGTACGGTATAAAATGAGACGAATCATCAAACCTTAATAAGAATATCGGATATAGCAATACTAAACTTCCATTAAACTTCTACGCATCAAAATTTCCAAAAAACTTTAAAATTTTATGAAGTTCTGAAATAGTTTATTATTGTTGTGCAATAGTTTAACCAAAACATTTAAATAATAGACATAAATGATAATTTTGTAACACAGATCTATCAGCTTTGAATATATAATTTCCGTAACACAACCATAAAACAAAAAGAGTTTTTATAATATAAACATTGATAATGCTACTTCTATTTTGTGAATTAAGCTTTCATGTTATCAACAGTTCTCACAATAAATCTAATATCTACAAAATGTTGCCCAATTATAATAGTGCACGGAAGAAATTAAAAGGGTGTGTATGCTTCCAGTATCACTTTTTAGTTTACTGCAGGATAAACTATACAGGTAAAAATATATGAAGACACTGCAACTATTCCTTTTTGTCTATCCGGGCTACTTTTTTACTTCTAATATTACCTTTTCCCTTTTCTTTCTGTTCTCGGGGAAAAGAAAAAAGAAACATTTTATTACTCATGAGCCTTACAGGTCCTGCATTGTATTCACTATAATTACTAACTCTCATCTCAATAATATTAAATGGGATACTTAAATTGGTTAGAGCATACAATATTTCTGGTTTGTATCAAACACTGGCAAGAATTTTAGTGAACAATTCAACATCCTTTTAAAGGAATCAACTTTCAATTTTGAAAAGCTCACAGAGCCCAGAGGCCACTATAACATACATAAACTAACTCTTTGAATAGTTTGAATGGAATAACCTGTCTATCTTCATTTCTTTTGCATCCATCACTTTCTTCAAGAATGAGATAACCGAGTTTTGGTCGGTTCCTGGATTCTTCTTTCCCTGCCAGTTACACCAAATGCATATTAATATGGTGTATCACCCTCTATGATGAATTCTGATCAATGTATCACAGATGAGATAAACTTGAAATCCTCCAGCATCTAACTTAAGTGGAAAACGTAAATGAGCTGGTTTGCCTACAAAATCTCATGTGATAGCATAAGCTAAACTAAAAATAATAATCACTCAATGAAATAGCAGTAAACATTTTAACAGTTGTCACACAACTGACTCTATTTGAAGCAATCATTGACAGAAAAATATATGCAGCACATACTGGCGAGTTGCGCAGTTCAGCTAAGGACCCTTACCCAGCCAAAAGAGAATGGAAGGTTGTTTCCAGTTCCCAAAGGCACAGTAGCAATTGGTGGTGGCTGAGATAATTTGAGATCAGATACAACTCCAAGAAGCCAGCCAGCTGTGCCATCGCCACCTGCAACCTAGTAAACAACTGTGTCAAGGCTAAATGCCGGGAAGTAATCATCAGGTAAACTTATAAGAAACTCGGTAAATATAATAAAGCTGTACTCACAATAATCCTCAATCTCTCCTCAAGTTTCGCGGCAAATTTATCACCATTGCTCTTTAGCTTTTCTAGATTCAGATAGAGTCTGCGTAAAACACTATCAGGAGTTTCTTTTCCCAAATCAAAAACCTGAAAAGTTTAAAATGCATCTATGTGAGGGATCTGCCTAAAACCACAGAACAAAAACAGAAAAGACAAAATGATAAAAGAGAGCCATACAATTTATATATCAAGCTTAAAAATGAAACAGTGAAGTGATGTCTCTAAATTCTATATCCCATTAAAGGTTTAGTGGTACTGTCACAACCTGACTTAAGGTCTAACTTTTCAATTGAGAATTCGTAAAGATGACTCAAAAATGATCTTGTCTCACACTTTATGTTCACCAAGCTTTGCTATGTGAATCAATGCAACCAGCGTCAATACCTGATATTTGTTAAGAAGTGATTGATATGTATTAAGAAGATCTCCACCAAGTTGACCTCCACTTTTAGAGTTGATGAATACTAGCACGGGACATGTAGGCACATCAGGCAATTTTACATCATCACTCCGACTTGCATCCTCTGAAAGTATATAGGTAGGGATATAAAAATCTTTCTTGATGTCCTCATTAAAATTGCTTTCGGAAGTGGCCATAACTAGCTGTACCTGCAAACTAAAAAGAGTTGGTGAAAAGAATATATATGAAAAGACAAAACCACCACTTGTTCAATACATGAATATGCTACAATTTGTTATATATACAGTTAATCAATTAATCAACTATTCCTCAATCTCAAATTAGTCAAAAACAGTTAATGAATCCTCCATATTCATTTTTCTGCAATGGTGGTATTCGGGTCACTTTTGTGCAGCTTAATATCTACTTGTTAGCCTCTAAAACTCAGTTAACATGGGGCTCCAACATTAGGTAACCAAGCGTCAGGATGAGTTTTGAAAACACATAAAGAAAATGGACCTTGGACCTAATTCAACCTCGTAGCTAGTTCAAGCGGCTAACATTGCCCAAAAGCATATACAGAGACTACGGTCCGAAACATCAAGCAACATAGGATTCTAACAAAAAACATTGAAGTTCATATCCACTAGGTCAACATTTCCATCCAACAGTCAAGCAATTAAGAGTATCCAATACAAAGTCGGCTCTCATTTACAACACTCAGAGCAATAAAGAGTGTTTCTTTTTGCAACCCTTCACTGAATAACGTAGCTTTTTGAGTTAAGGGTCTTGTGAAATTAGGTCTTAGGCCTAACTCACACCCCAAAAGCTAGCTCAAAGGGAGGAGGATTGCCCAAGCCTTATAAGGAGTCCACCCATCTCATTAATCACCGATGTGGGACTTTTGTCATTCTTTAACACCCCACCTCACGCCCAGTGCTTAGCATCTGGTGCGTGGGCAATTTTAATTTTGGGGACCCCAACATCGGGTGAGACGGGTCCTGCTCTGATACCATGTGAAATTAGGTCTTAGGCCTAACTCACACCCCAAAAGCTAGCTCAAAGGGAGGAGGATTGCCCAAGCCTTATAAGGAGTCCACCCATCTCATTAATCACCGATGTGGGACTTTTGTCATTCTTTAACACCCCACCTCACGCCCAGTGCTTAGCATCTGGTGCGTGGGCAATTTTAATTTTGGGGACCCCAACATCGGGTGAGACGGGCTCTGCTCTGATACCATGTGAAATTAGGTCTTAGGCCTAACTCACACCCCAAAAGCTAGCTCAAAGGGAGGAGTATTGCCCAAGCCTTATAAAGAGTCCACCCATCTCATTAATCACCGATGTGGGACTTTTGTCATTCTTTAACACCCCACCTCACGCCCAGTGCTTAGCATCTGGTGCGTGGGCAATTTGATTTTGGGGATCCCAACATCGGGTGAGACGGACCCTGCTCTGATACCATGTGAAATTAGGTCTTAGGCCTAACTCACACCCCAAAAGCTAGCTCAAAGGGAGGAGGATTGCCCAAGCCTTATAATGAGTCCACCCATCTCATTAATCACCGATGTGGGACTTTTGTCATTCTTTAACAGGTCTATTGAAAACACCCTCTCTACCCCCACAGAGGTAGGGTAAGATTTGCGTACATTTTACCCTCCACAGACCCTACTTGTGGAATTACAAAGCATGTTGGTGTTGTTGTTAAGCAATAAAGAGTATTTCTTCTTGCAACCCTTTCCCAAATAACTTTGCTTTTTCTGAGCCGAGGGTCTATCCGAAACAACCAATCTATCCCAAAAAGGTAGGGGTAAGATTTGCCTAAATTTTACCCTTCCAGATCTCATTTATGAGATTACACTGCGTATGTTGTAGCTGTTGTTAAGCAATAAAGAGTGTGAACCATACAAAGTTAGCATTCATTTACAACATCCAAAGCAATAAAGAGTGTTTCTTCTCACAACTTTTCCCCCAATAACTTCATTTTCTTTGAGACGAAAGTCCATTGAAAAGAGTCAATCTAGCCCACAAAGGTATGTGGTAAGATCTACCTACATTTTACACTTCCCCCACCCCACTTGTGAGATTACAACGAATATGTTCTTTTGTCAAGTCATAAGTGTGACCCATATTAGTGAAGGGCGTTCAACTTTTCTTCTCAATTACATTAAAGGTGCACAAAATTCAATATAACCTCTATACACCATATAATTTTCAAACGAAGGGTGTGCATTAGATCACTCTTCGCCTAAGGTAGTTCCGCCCATGGACCCATACATAATAGCAATCATTTCAACAAACAAAAAAGCCAAAAACATCAACATTTTTTCGTGAGCAAATCAATCAATTACATCTTAAACGCAATTCAGATCATAAAAAAACATGATCACAAAGGAATGCAAAGAGATTAACAATTACTTTTTTATTCCAACGATCAAACAAACATTGCAAAGCGAATTGAATTCGGATGAGAAATTTTTGCGAGTGAAGAGAGAATTTACCTGAGAAAACAGAGGATTGGGTTGAGCAATTCCAACTGAAACAGAAAATGCAACTACTTTAGAGAGAGAAGAAAAAAACAATTGGATCTAAAAGTATCCAATGAGAAATAAGAAAGAGTATGTTTAGGGCAATGGTTGACTCATTTGGGTAATGAATTAATTCGAATTCACGTCTAAAAGTTAACTTGCCGTTGAATCATAAAGAAAAAATATTTATAATTTCATCGTAACTTGTTTTGCTAATCACCCTCAATTATTATTACTAGAATTATTTTTGGTTTCACACTATATAATACCCACAATTTTATATTCTATTTCATGTCTGAAGACAATATAATGTTGTTAACAAGATTTTACTAATTTTTAAGGTTCGAACCTAAAATGTTTAATTAAAGATAGATACGTCTTGATTATTCTAACACAACAGATGTTAATAATAGTACTAAAATAATAAATTAATCCGATGTCATAAAGCTATTATCAGAGCAATTTGAATTATTTAAAAGTGAATAATTAGTGGAATATCATCATTAGTATTACTATTTTGGATTAGGATCACATAAAATATGACATCAATAATTTAAATCTATTTCTAAAGTGAAATTATTATGTCTTAAAATTCAACTTTTATGAGTGCATAATTCATAATTAGTAAATTTATAAGTTCAACTCAATTAATGAATTTCATTTTCAAAATGGGCCCCGCAGAAGAAAATGAACATGTGATACCTAAAGAATATTCACATAGGACCTACCACTAAATTATACTATAATCTATATTCTATAACAATTTTAAAAAAAATCCGTTTTAAAACTTGATCAAACATTAATTTTTTAAATTTATTTATAATAATAAGAAAAATAAAAATATATATTTTATAGTAAAATTCTTGTAAAAATAAAATTATATTCGTTTTTTAATTTGTTCACGCTATTTAACAGAGTGTATACACTCTCCATGCCAGGTGGAAAAAAAATGATATAATAATATCAGTTCAGAATTATTTAGGGGATAATAAGTCACTTGCATAGTTTAGATGTCTTTTTGAAAATTCGAGACAACTTCAGATATTACTTTATGTCTTTTCTAAAAAAAAAACAATAAAACGATGGTAATTATAATAATATAACTACCGCATAAATAAATAATTAGATTTAACTTTTCGCAATAATTTTTTCCTGCTATATGGGATTGGGATCTGAGAAGGGAATAGAAAATCTTGAACTTAATATAAAATTGAACTCACATGCTTAGGCTTTATTTGTTTATATTTTTATGTTTAATTTAATTTTAATTTATTTAAATATTAATTGTTTGTGTTGGTTTTTCAATCAATATAGTATAATAAAATCTCAATTTTACACGATTCAAAATTTAGTAGATCCCCGCCAACCTTTACCTTCACCTTAATCATATAATATTTGTTGTAAATTATATACAATTATCTGTAAGATAACACATTTTAATTAATTACATATCAAAACACAAAAGAATAAGTATAAAAAACTTATTTACTTTCGTAATTATCCAAAAAAATAATAATTTTCATAGAAAACATTTTACTTCCTACCAAACACACCCTTGGTTAGTATGAACAGCGTCGAGTAAATCATTTCAAAATCTTTGGCGTAGAAAAATCGAGAGGATTCGTTAGTTCTATCGAATTCTTCAATATCATTATTAATTAGCTTATTGAGTCCTCTCAATTTATAGTAGATTTACATTTTAATCTGAGTGGTGATGTTTGTTCAGAGATAGCCAGAAATGTATGAATAGACATTGATCAATTATTTTTAAATAGACATTGATCAATTATTTTTGTGTGTTATATCAGTATTATGTGTTTCATAGATGCATTTCTTAAACAACTAGATATTCAGTAGGTATCAATATGGCTTGTGATATAGTGACTATGACTACTCCACCATTAATTAGAGATCTCAGATTCGAGCTCTGTGTATATGGAGAAAATTTTATTGCAACCACCACTCACAAATGGGTCTTGCGGTATGTGATTCATACTTAGTCAGACTCCAATACAGATATCGAATGAAAAATAAAAAGAAAGTATTCAAATTTAATCAAACTTCAATTTAGATACCATATAAAAGAAAACCCGAATATTCAATAAATACTAATCCTACTTGAAGGTTCAACCTGAAATCTTTAAAGAAACTTTAACACTGTCAATGGCTTTTAAATCAGAAGGAAAAAATGGGAAAATTACGCGGATAAGCAAATTTATACTATTTAATTACTCATCATAGCTATAATTTGCTATAATTACCACTCGCGACTAACATTATACATTAATTATGTGGGCTGACTTCGAATTTGTATAATTAGTCATGTTTGTATATGTATAATTCACCAGAATATACAAATAAATATGTATAGTATATAATTTTTTAGCCTATATACATATATAATTCACCTCTCTCCCACTCTCTGCCCTCTCTCGCTTGCCTCTCTCCTCCCTCTCTCAATCTCGCTCGCCTCTCTCCTCCCTCTCCCAATCTCACTTGCCATTTATACAAATGTATATGTATAATATATAGTTATATACAATTATATACATATACAATTCACCTCTCTCCCACTCTCCGCCCTCGCTCGCTCGCCTCTCTCGATCTCGCTTGCCTCTCTCCTCTCTCTCCCAGTCTCTCTTGCCTCTCTCATCCTCCTCCCAATCTCTCTTTCCATATATACAATTACATATGGATAATATACAATTATCTACCAATGTACATAAACAATTCACCTTTTCCCACTCTCTCTCGCCTCTCTCCTCTCTCTCCCATTTTTGCTCGTCTCTCTCCTCCAAATAACATGTAGCTAATTGTAATTATCAAACTATAGCTATAGAGAGTATTAATTATTTTTAAGTGGCTATATGTGAAAGTTTCTCAAAAAAATAGGTCCCAATTTTTAATGCCTAAAACAGTAAAAATATTATTTAAAATATATAAGTTTTATACTCTAATACAAAAAGGCCCATAAGTAAGATTATTTTAGAGTGTTAAACACTCATAATTCAATGTACTTCGGGTTTAATTTTTATTTTTCTAAATTCGACAAAATTAAAAAATTAAAAATTTAAACTTCTCAGTCTGAAGCTAAATTCGAAAGGAAGTTAAACTCACTAAAAATGAAAAAACACCTTTTAACTATCAGAATTAATCTTCGTTTCATAGCTAATATTTAAGATCTCTAATCATAAATAGATATAAATTAATCATCAAAGTAGAAGTATATATTTTTTGAGCCTCATAAAAATACAATGATAATTTATAAATAATAAAAATTACAAAATATTTATGATTGGTTATTGGGAGGACATGGCTTTGTGCAGTAGCATATGGAGTTACTACACTCTCCAAATTGAAAACCCTCACTTTGACAAGCACTTGTACACTTTGCTTGTTCTACACATGGTCCCTTGAATGTTTTGCTTGGTTCTTGACAAATATTTGCCTCTGTTAAAATAAAATAAAATATAAGTAAGAATTGTTATAAAATAAATAAACAAGAATGATAAATTTGACTAATTTAGATTCACGCTACGCAAGATTTACATTCTCTATAGATTAGAGTTAAGAGCTTTAATTAAAGGTAGAGAGTTCTCATATATCCAATGGCGTTAAGTTCATAATTTCTGATAATTAGTCTGGATTCGTGATATACTTTTTTTTTAATTATGGCCCAGAGATATTTCATACCTGTATTGAAGCAGACTGAACTAAATCTGAATTGATGAAATCCAGAACAAATAGTTGATTGATTGAGTGATTATTTTGAAAAAACGATATATAAATTTTTCTAAAAAATATTTTATTATCTCTCATCATTATTGATTGGTAAAAAAAGAATAAAGTAAAAAGATGATATACCTGCATTGCCCATGAAAAATAGCACAATAAGAAACACAACTTTAAACAAAGACAAAGAGGCTGCCATTTTTTTATTTTTTTTTTGGTTATGATTTTTTCAAAATGTATTTTTTTATAATGAAAATGATGAAGCACCATGCTCATCTTATATAGTATTAAAAAATGATTCACTGACTATATTTTTTAAAGAGATTACCTTTAATTATTTGGATAGTAAATCTATTATTTTTAAATAGATTACCTTTAACTTTTTTGGAGGGTAAATCTATTTTTTTAAAAAAAGATTACATTTAATTATCTATTTATTTAAAAGAGATTACCTTTAATTATTTGGATAGTAAATCTATTTTTTTAAAGAGATCACCTTTAATTATTTGGAGAGTAAATCTATTTTTTTAAAAAGGATTACCTTTAATTATATGGATAGTAAATCTAGTTTTTTTTAAGAGATTGCCTTTAATTATTTGGATAGTAAATCCTTTTACATTAATAAGTTTTCATCCTTTTAATTATGATCTAGATACTATTACTATTTAATGTAATTTCTTTCATATTTTTTTTTGAGGTTATTTTAAAAAAAAAACATAAATGGCCTGATGTAACACTTTGCACCAACGTAACTGTACTTTTCAATTTCATCTGTATATTTATACATATATATATGTGGGTTTGTTTTTCCTTTTGAGTTCGATTTGGTTATTCAACATATCATGATATCATATAGTATGACCAAACGGAGGCTAAATTTAAACTCTATTTTTAACAGGTGAATCCTCAAGGAATGGGACAATTGTGGGGTACAAATGCCCTAGTGGAACTCTAGATAATGAAAAAAAAGTTCAAATCCAAAATCTAATTTAACATCTTTATTCTTTTTCTTTTTTCAAATAGGATTAATTATTAGACCAAAAATAAATAAATTATGTGCTTTTTGAATTTTCTAAAGAGATCTTAAATATCTAGAATTATGATTTCTAGTCTTAAGAAAAAATAAAAAAAACATCATAGATTTGATGTGCCTCAAATTAGGACAAAAGAGGCTCAAACCATACACATTCCCCGAGGTCGATTAAGACGTTTATAACGTAAATTTTTACTAACTCGTTTGGTGTGAGAGATAAACATAAAGCCACACTTTTCATCTGAGGGCTCCATCTCTCTCTATATATGTGTGTTATGTGTATTTCTTAGCCAAACATTATATCAATTAACATGGCCACCGTGATTGAGCAATGTCAAGTTGCGCCACCTCCCGGCGGCGCAGCCGAGGTGACACTCCCTCTTACTTATTTAGATTTTTTTTGGTTAGGGTTTCATCGTATGCGGCGGATACTATTCTACAAGCTCTCCATTTCCAAATCCGATTTCGTTCAAAACATTATTCCTCCTCTTAAGAATTCACTCTCCCTCACTCTCAAACACTATACGCCCTTAGCCGGAAACGTTGCTTGTCCACTAGATACAAATGGATATCCTGAGTTACGTTATGTGACAGGAGATTCTGTGTCTGTTACTTTTTCTGAGACTGATATGGATTTCAATTATCTCATTGGTGACCATCCGCGTAATGCTAAGGATTTTTATCACTTTGTTCCTAGGTTAGGGGAACCTAGGGATGCACCCGGGGTCCAATTAGCCCCGGTCTTAGCCATTCAAGTGACACTTTTTCCGAATCTTGGTGTATCCATTGGTTTCACTAACCATCATGTTGTTGGTGATGGAGCTACCATAGCAGGGTTCATTAAGGCGTGGGCTCTACTCCATAAATTCGGTGGACATGAACAATTCTTATCGAATGAGCTAATTCCATTTTATGATAGGTCCGTAGTAAAAGACCCATATGGACTAGGGGTCTCCATGTGGGAAGAAATGAAAAGCAAGAATCTAGATATGCGTGACATTGTGACTCCTCCTCCTGAACACAAGGTTCGAGGGACATTTACTATTAAAAGAGATGAAATTGAGAAGCTGGAGAATTTAATATTGAACTCAAGAAGACGGGGTAGTAATAGTACTACTCTAACTCATGTTACATCTTTTACCGTAACGAGTGCTTATATATGGACTTGTTTGATAAAATCAGAGGACGCGACAGGAGAAGAGATGATCATAGATGATAGTGTAATGGAATATTTCGCATGTGCAGCAGATTTTAGAGCGCGATTCAATCCACCACTTCCTCAATCTTATTTTGGGAATTGCATAGTTGGGTATATCACAAAATCAATAAGGCATGTTGACTTAGTTGGAAAGGAAGGGTTTATAATTGCGGTAGAATTAATTGGAGAAGTCATTCAAGAAAAAATGAAGGATGATGAATGGGTCCTTAATGGTGATTGGTTAAAAGTATTGGGCAACCTAGACGTGAATCGATTGTTTTCAATTTCTGGATCGCCAAAACATGACTTATATGCTGCTGATTTTGGATGGGGAAGAGCCGCAAAGTTAGAATTTATTTCTATTGACAATAATAATGGTGAAATTTCAATGTCTCTTAGTAAATCTAAGGATTTTGATGGAGATTTAGAGATTGGTTTGTCTTTGTCTAAAACTCGAATGAATGCTTTTGCTGCTATATTCACTCACGGCCTTAGCTTTCTATGCCAAATGTGAGTACTTTTCGAGGATTTGGCAAAGACCCCTACCCTTATTATCTTTTGACTCGCATATTCAATTGCTTGATATTAGTTCTTTCTACAGCCAAATAATTATTTTTTGTTTGTTTGTTTTGTTTATGTATTTTGCACCTTTAAGAGTAATGTATCTTCTAAAAGAAAATGTACTGCTATATATATAGTATACTTTTCTTTTTGACAAATCTTCTTAAGGTTTAATTATTGGAAAATACATGAAGTCTACTTAAAATTAGTCTTTTTTATATTTTAAAAAAATACTTATACTCTGCAAAAATCTTATAATTCATTCTTTTTGGAATGAAGAATATTTTCATACCACCTACCTTAAACGAGAGTGTTGAAGAATAAAAAGTTAATGAGAGTTGTTGGTAATATAAAATTTATCAATTAAAAATATAACAAAAATCTAGAAAAAAACATAGGGTACGTAGCACGTGTTAAAGATATAACAAGATAGTACTTATGTTGTGAAACCAAAATGAGGATTTAGCGCATCTCCAATCCTACACTCTATTTTATTCTTCAAATACAGAGTTTTCTATTTTTTAAGGCAATCAAATTCAATTTAATTCTCTATTTTACACTCTAAAAAAAAATTCTCTATTCTCAATATTATATTATTATTTTTATTTCGTTCTTATTCATTATATAAATCATTTATTTCTTTTTCTCAATAATTACTTTATATAATTCTCATGTGATACAAAAAATTATTTTTCAATTTCTTAATTTAATTATTATATTTTATTCAAAAAATTTAAATACCATAAATTGCACGAGAATATTATAAAATATATAAATTATTGAACAAATTCAAATAAAATTAAAATACGATTAGACAAAACATTACATAATCACTCAATTTTCGAAATCATTACGTTGCTCCTATAAATGCTCTATTAATGCATTACGAAATTCAAAATGATCATTTTTGTCCTTAATTTTATTATGTCTAGCTAAAAATTGTTCAAATTGGAGATTTTCATCTAACACTATTTCTATCATTGGAGTTGGAGCTTCTACGACATCTTGAATTGGTGCTTTAAGATCACGGTTATCCTTAACTATCACGTTGTGTAGTATAATATATGTAGTCATTATATTATGTAGCACTTTCTTTCTCCGAAAACGTGAGGGACTTGCAATACTTGCAAAACTCTGAATTCTCGTTCAACATCATTTTTACATGATTCTTGTTTCATCGCGAATTGATTATTGTGTAATTATTGTATTTTATGTTGTATTTAAATTATTATTTTATGCAGTGTATTGTTATGTTGTATTTAAATTAAATTTTTCATCTTACAATTTTAATTTTGTGTATTCTTTATAATGAAAATTAATAATAAAATACATTTTTATTTTTGATGAAAATTATAAAAAAAATATTAATTTGAAATTAAAGTAGCATATATCAAATAATATATTTTTTAAAATATTATATTACATTCAATGACTTATGAATATTAGTTATTTAATTAGTGAAACTATATGTAAAATAATATGTTAATTGGAAAGTAATTGAAATAATAGTAAAATATTAAAAAATGTAATAGAGAGCGTGAATAGTAGTTCTCCAAATTTGGTGAATATAGAGTGAGTTGGAGTAACCATTCTCTATTTTACTCTCCAAATATAGAGAATGGAGAGTAAAATAGAGGTGGATTAGAGATGATCTTAATTAATTTTAAGGTTCTTATTATTATTAGAGAAATTAATAACAACAAAGATAATTTTATCTTATTCGAAATTCTTTTTAAAAGGATCAACATTTTATATACGGTAATTACATTGTATAGGTCAACTAATAATTTTTTTTTATATATATAGAGAGAGATTCTGAAATCTGAATCTCTTGAATACGAGACTAGAGGTTGACTCAATAATATAAGAGTTTAAAAATTTACCTTCAAAATTCCAACAACAAATATTCTTGAATTTCCTTAATGAAAATTCTGAATCTGGCAATGATCCGCAAAGTAGCAACAACCACTTGACTAACTTTCATGTTATTGTCTAATATATTGATGGGAAAAGGGTCTGATATACCCCTCAACTTTGTCATTTGGAGCTAATATACCCCCCGCTATAAAGGTGGCTCATATATGCCCTTACCGTTATACAAACGACTCACATATACCCCTCCCGTTACAAAATGGCTCATATATACCCTTCATTTAACGGAAGTTAAAAAATTAGTTTTAAATTTTATATTTATTACTTGTAATTTTTTTTAAAAAATTATTTAGGGGTATATATGATTCTTCTATCAAAGTTCAAGGTATATTTTAATTTTTTTCATATATAAATTATTTTTTGACTTTTTTTATTATAATTATTTAAGTTTCTTATTCTTATGTTTTTTCTTTCATTCCTTAGTTTAAAGAAAAAAAATTTAAACTATTTTTTTTGTGTGTATTGTAATTTAATTTCGTATTCGAAGAAAAAATTTGGTCATCTACAATAAGTTTTACAAGAATATTAGTGAAACATAAATAAATTTGATTATCAAAATAATAATTATAAATTAGTCATTGAAACAAAAAAAAGGTCAAAAAAAAATATGTTTGACGAGGATTAAATTTACTCATATTGGATTATATTTTTTAGAAAGAAATAATAAAAATTTAGATTAAATTTTTTTTTTTTCATTTCCGTTAGAGGAAAAGGGTATATGTGAGCCATTTGTTTACAAGTAGGGGTATATATGAGCCACTTTCATAACAAGGGGTATATCAGCTCTAGATGACAAAGTTGAAGGGTATATCAGACCCTTTTCCCTATATTGATATATAAGCCAAACCTACTTTGTGCATCAGCCACACATTCAAAATCATGAGTAGATATTTATATGCCAAACCTATACTTTGTGCATCAGCCACACATTCAAAAATCATTAGATATTGATAAGCCAAACCTATACTTTGTGTATTACTTTACCAAACAACAATGACTTCTCTTCTGATTGAGCAATGCCAAGTTGCGCCACCTCCCCACGGTGGCGCAGCTGAGCTAACGCTCCCTCTAACTTATTTTGATCATATGTGGTTTGTTTTTGGCTATATGCGTAGGATTTTATTCTACAAGTTACCAATTTCCAAACTCGATTTCGTTCAAAACATTATTCCTTCTCTTAAACATTCACTCTCCCTCACTCTCAAACACTACACACCCTTAGTTGGCAACATTGCATGTCCACTAAATTCTAGTGGTTATCCAGAGTTACGTTATGTGACTGGAGATTCTGTATCAGTTACTTTTACTGAAACTGACATGGACTTCAATCATCTCATTGGTTACCATCCTCGAAATGCTAATGATTTTTATCCCTTCATTCCTCAATTAGCACAACCTAAGGATGCACCGGGGTTTAAACTAGTCCCCGTCTTAGCCATTCAAGTTACACTTTTTCCAAATCTTGGCATATCCATTGGTTTTAGTAACCATCATGTTGCTTGTGATGGAAATATTATCGTGAAATTCATAAGAGCATGGGGTTTACTCAACAAATTACGCGGTGATGAACAATGTTTAGGTAATGAGTTCGTTCCATTTTATGATAGGTCCGTAATAAAAGATCCTTATAAACAAGGGGCGATTATATGGGATGAAATGAAGCAAAACATGCCGGAGATAGGTGACATAATTGTGATTCCTCCTCTTGATAGAGTTCGAGGTACATTTATTATAGAAAGAAATAACATCGTTAAGCTCAAGAATTTAATATTGTCAAGAAGACCTAACCTAAGTTATGTGACATCTTTTACAATAACTTGTGCTTATATATGGACTTGTTTGATAAAATCAAAGTTCGCGATTGAGGATGAGATGATAGATGAGGATGTTATGGAGATTTTTGGATGTGTAGCTGATTGTAGATCGCGTCTCAATCCACCACTTCCTCAATCTTATTTTGGGAATTGCCTAGTGACGATTGTTTCAAAAGCAAGTCGTGTCGAATTAGTTGGGAAGGAAGGGTTTATAATTGCTGTGGAAGTCATTGGAGAGGCTATCAAGAATCAAATGAAGGATGTGGAATCGATCTTGAATTGTAGTTGGTATAGAGAATTTTGTGGCATTGACATGAAACACACACTTTCAGTTTCTGGATCACCAAAGTTTAATTTGTATGAGGTTGATTTTGGTTGGGGTAGGCCAGAAAAAATAGAAATAATTTCTATTGATAATAGTAGTGGTATATCTATGTCCATTAACAAGTACAAAGATTCACATGGAGATTTAGAGGTTGGCTTGTCTTTGCCCAAAACTCGAATGAATGCTTTTGTTGCTATATTCAACCATGGGCTAAGCTTTTTGTAAGAATGTACCAAGGTCTATCGGAAAATTTATTACTATAGAATCGTGGATTGTAATTCAAGAATGTCAATTCCCTATCTCTATTTATTACTCTTTTGTGGTGCATGTTAGATTTTGAGTATGATCGCACTTTATAGAGTTTTTGTATATGAGTTTGGATCATCTTGAAGTTGTGGTGAGCTGCTTGGTTATTCTGTGGCCACACTTTTCCCTATCTCTATTTGTTAGATTGTTTTGATATTCCGATAAGATATTTCTTATGTCCATTTGCAAGTACAAAGATTCACATGGAGATTTAGAGGTTGGCTTGTCTTTGCCCATAACTCCAATGAATGCTTTTGTTGCTATATTCAACCATGGGCTAAGCTTTTTGTAAGAATGTATCGAGGTCTATCAGAAAATTTATTACTATAGAATCGTGGATTGTAATTCAAGAATGTCAATTCTCAATCTCTATTTATTATTCTTTTGTGGTGCATGTCAGATTTTGAGTACGATCTCACTTCATAGAGTTTTTGTATCTGAGTTTGGATCATCTTGGAGTTGTGGTGAGCTGCTTGGTTATTGTGTGGCCACACCTTTCCCTATCTCTATTTGTTAGATTGTTTTGATATTTCGATAAGATTTTTCTTATGTCTAGACTTGTCATATAGTTTCACATTTATATCGTCTTTTAGAAGCTGTTGTACTTATAACATTAAATCTCAGACATTATTCAACTTTTCACATTTTTATACTTTCGAAAGACTTAGTATTTGAGATATTTTTGTTTGTTGCTTACCTTTCCACTTTATTTATTAAATATCAAATTATAGCTACAATAATTGGATGTTTGATACTTGATATATAATCAATCAAGATCCAAATAGTATAGTGGGGAATATGTAAGTTGACATTTTTTTAAAGAATAAAAAGATGGCCCCAATAATATTCACAACAAAATTTATCTCTATCCACACGAAAAGCATATTTCATTTGAAAAAGAAGAATTAATATTCCATTCTTGTTTCGATAAATCACTTAAATATGCTATATGGAGAAAATATTTACCAAGATCCATTTAGTATTTATGATAATAATTTTTTTAAAACTAAATCTAACAATTTTCTGGATCAAAATTGTATAAAAGTTTGATCCATTTTTTTATGTTTGTCTGTCTCTTTTTCTGCATATAATTTCTCTTCTTTTTCAAAATTTTAATTCAAATAACGATTTTTAATTATATTTTTTTTAAAGGAAAAAAAAATATAACAATCCATAAATTGTCATATCTTCAAATTGATTTATACTGCACCATGAACTCTCAAAATATCACGAGGAAAAGAATACAAAGACCTAAAAATTGTACAAAATCGTATGTGTAAATTGAGATTTCAAAATTTTAAAATTACAGTAGGAAGAATCATTGATGACCAATAAAAAACTTCAAGTTTTCAATTTATTATTTGGATTTTACAAAATTATGATGAGTTTGTATAAGTTGTTTCTCCATATTATTGAAAAAAACATTTTGGAGTTTATATCTTAATTTTAAGGGAAACTAATTAAGTTTAGCATTGATTTTAGGAGAAATTTCAAATTAAAACTCGAAGAAGATGAAGATTTTGGAATTGTCTGTATTAAAATTGAATTAGATATGTTTCATAATTGTACTAAAATTGAATTATAATCATGAACAATACTTTTATAATACATATTTAAAATATATCATCTTTTTGGTGATACCAATTAGAAGAATTTAGGTAACTCACATATATCCTCTTCTTTACGATACTAATTAGAATTAATTTAGGTAATTCACTTATAATATATTTATAATACACGCACAACACATATTAGTTTTCTTAGTTTTTTTTTTTATAATTTTTTTTTCAGAATTTGGTATCCTTTCTCAATTTGTATTTAAAATCGTATGTATACAATTAATATTTGTATCCATTCAAAAATCATGTTGCATAGTTTATAAATTTGGTATTTGTTTCAAAATTCATTCATTCTAAAGGTATGTCAATTAGTTATATATTTTATTTAAAAATGATTACAACAAATATTCATTTATTTCTTTTCAATTCTATATTTCATTCTTACTTTTTCATCATATTATTTTTTTGTATTTTATATATTACTATACAAAATTCTAAATAAAAACTAGAACAAATAAAAATACATATTGAAATGAATACGAAATACAAGATTTTTGAAGAAAAAAATCAATAGACACGGAAAAATATATGAATACAAATATGTTTCTTAAATAACTATAGATTCATTTAGCATACCTATTGAAATAAATACAAACTAATAAAAAAATACAACATAAAACTATAATGAATATAAATAGAATACATAGTGGAATGAATACAATTTAAAAAGGTTAAAATTCTAGAGAGAAAAAAAGAACAAAATTTGAGTTTTCTTTGAAAATATAACTCATAAGAAAATTAAGTAATCCTTACCTTTTTTTGAAATATTCTCTCTCTTGATTTTCTCCCTTTTGTTATTAAATAATTCTATTCTTTAAATAAAAAAATAAATAATAAAAACATAAATAAGATAAATAACAAACTAAAATTTTGACATTTTTACTAAATATTCAAAATGTTGCTAATTAGCGCTCTTAAATGTTAAAATATTGACATTTTGAAAAATTTCTCAAACATCACCTATTTCTTAATAATATAAATCAAAATAATTTATACGACACATATAATGCATGTTGTACATATTCACGAACAAAGGTAGGTTCAATTCAGTTTATAGATCATTTGTCTTATCTTTCGTTAGTTACGTTTTTCCATTCGTTCTTAATTCTACTTCTAATTCAACTTTAATATTGCGTAATACAATTTTAATGCAAATTTGGTTCATTTTTACAATTTCTTGATTTATTTGTTACTATTGGATACTTGTTTAATTCATTATTGTTACAAGTTTCATTCACTTTATAGATCAATATCTATTTTTCGGTAGTTATTTTATTTTATTCATGGATTATTTCTTCTAATTCAACTTTAATTTTTGTGTAATCCGCTTTCAAACACAAGTTTAATTCAATTTTACAATTTATTGGTTGGTTTGTTACTATTTGAATCACTTGTTTAATTCATTATTGATACAAGTTTTATTTAGTTTACAAATCGAAGAATGCTCTTTTTTCGTTTGCTACATTTTGCATTCATGTTTAATTCTCTTCTAGTTCAATTTTAATACGCGTGTAATACATTTTTAGTTCAAGTTTAATTCATTTGCAACTTATTATGTCTCTTCGTTTGTTATCATTAGATAACTTGTCTAATTAATTATTGATACATGTTTTATTCGATTTGAAATCATTGATTATTCTAAAAAAAAATAGGGAAAGAAAGAGAAAAAAAAAGAGCAACATAAAGAGATGGAGAAAGAGTAACGAAAAAAAAAAAGAACAAGAGAGAACACAAGTAAGAAAGAAATAAAGGAGAAAGGATGAGAAATTAAAAAAGGGAAAATTATATATAATGACAAACTAAAAAATTAAATTAAATGTTATAATTGCACTTTGATTTAATTGTACCCTGTAACAAACTGTTTGTCAGTTGCCTCTCTCCCTCAAACTCTCGTTCACCACTCTCCTTTTCTCGCTCGCCACTCTCTCTTTTATACAAACACAAATGTATAAATTGTGTTTGTGTTTGTATAAAGCGAGACAAAATTGTATATATACATATATTTTTGTTTCCCTCTCTCCCTCTCCAGATCTCGATCGCCACTCTCTCTGATCTCGCTCGCCACCCTCACCTTTCTCTCTTATACAAACAGAAACGAAATGTATAATTGTGTTTCTATTTGTATAAATCGAGAGGAAATTGTATATACACATGTAAATACATATATCTTCGTCCTATACATTTATAATTATACAATATAAATATTCTCATGCGAATTTTCTTTTGTCTTTCTCTCTTTCTCGTTTTATACGTACATAAATTGTACAATTGATCTTTTGCATCTAACTGCTTTCTTTTGTATATGTATAGCAAATTATACAACTGGTTTCTTTGTATATGCATAGCGGATTATACAACTTTTTTTTTGTATATGTATAGCAAAATATACATATTTATGTTTGCTATTAAGCGTAATTATGCAAAATATAACTATACTATACAAATATGATTCTTATGTTTGTTATTTGTGAAAGTTATTCATTGAAAATAGGCGAGAGACAGAGAAAGAGTGGAAAACTAAAAAAAAAGTGACAAAGAAAAACAAATTTAATAAAATATATAAAGTTATTATATATTGTTATAAATGATAATAATTGAGAGATAAATTTAAAATAAATAATTATTTTTCTTAGAAAATAAATTCTAATAATCGTCCTTTTAAATTTTGTACCAAATCAATATTAGTCACACATTAATTTTCTTACTGAATCATTCACATGTTGTCCGTAACGAGTAGGGTATTTCTATTTCTTTATGACGACAAGGTACTCCTTCATTTTCGATTTATTTGATTAATTTTGACTTGATATAATTTTTTTTATAAAAAAATTAATTTCATGATATTGAACATGTCACATGACATTTTTGAAATAAAAAATCGTGTGTATATATATATATATATATATATATGAGTTATAATTGTACAAATATATATACAAATTATTTTAGAAAATAAAATTTAAAAATCTTCCTTTCAAATTTTGTACCAAATCAATGTAGGTCACACATTGATTTTCTTACTGATTCATTCACATGCTATCCGTAATGAGTAGGGTATTTCTATTTTTTTATAACGATAAGGTACTCCTTTGTTTTTATTAATTTGTTTGATTTTTAATTTAATACAATTTTTTTAATTTCTTTTTAAAAATTAAATTACATAATATTGAATATGTTACATGACGTTTTTAAAATATAAATTCATAAATGTTCATGATATGTCTAAATAATTGATATGGAGTACCTTCTTTTCGTTAAGTACTCACAAGTTTTACACCAACTCATTTATTGGTCACACAATGATTTTCTTTGATTCATTACCATACTGTCAATAACGAGTAGGGTACATTATTGAAAGTTACTAAAGAGGGCAAACTCAGATAACAACAAACTAGAACTGAAATTGAGTCCAAACTATAACACTATGTTTGGATCATTGTTATACATTGTATTGTATTGTATCGTTACTATATCTACAATGTTTGTTTTGATTGTTACTTAAAATCTATTGTATTGTTAAATTTCATTGTTACGTAACAATGAAAAACCTTATTTTATGGAACAACCAATTTGGTGTGTTCCAATTGTTACTTAATTTCTTTTTCCAATTATATATTTACATAATATTTCAAAATACTATTTTACCCTTAATCTTAATTATATAAATCTAGTCAAACCTCCTACCCTAAAATAATTAGGATATTTTAGTAAATTTATAAAACGATCAAACCAAACAATTAAAATGTTATTAAACAACAACAAATAATACAGTTAAGCCAAATATTGTATCTACCATACAATACAGTATATTAGAGTACAATACAATACAACACATTATGAAACAATGATCCAAACAAAATGTAAATGATGATTGTTTTTATAAAATATAAAAATTTAGGTGATTTTAAATTTATTAAAGTTCCCAAATCTAAAAAATGGTTTTGCATTACGGAAATTATTTCTCTTAACAAATAATGGCATGGACGAACTTTTTTACAAACAAAAATTACGTAAATCAGTCAAACTTTTAACGGACAACATAAATAAGTTTTTTCTAAAAACTCGATAGCATATTCAAATCTTTTCCCTTTTTTATAATAAATCGCAAAGTTGCCGCTATATAAGCCAAACATATTGATCTCATTTTTTAACCAAACAAAAACATGGTTTCGATTATTGAGCAATGCCAAGTTGCACCACCTACATGTGCCATAGATAAACTAACACTCCCTTTAACTTGCTTTGATACTTTATGGATATTACATAACCATCATATACCAAGGATTTTATTCTACAAACTCCAAAATATTGACAAAATTAGTTTCATTCAAAACATTATTCCTACTCTCAAACATTCACTCTCACTCACTCTCAAACACTATCTACCACTAGCTGGCAATCTTGTATGTCCATGGAATTCTACCGGTTATCCTGAACTACGTTATGTAACAGGAGATTCTGTATCTGTTACTTTTTCTGAAACTGACATGGATTTCGATTATCTTGTTAGTTATGATCATATACATAACGCTAAAGATTTTCATCCCTTTGTTCCTAAAATGGCTGAACCTAAAGATGCATCCGGAGTCCAATTTACACCGGTTTTAGCTATTCAAGTGACACTTTTTCCGAATCATGGTATATCTATTTCTTGCATTAGCCATCATGTCGTTGGTGACGAATCTACCATAGTAGGGTTCATAAATTCATGGGCTTTGCTCAACAAAAACAAAGGAAATGATGATCATGATGATAAATTCATCGTTCCATTTTATGATCGTTCTGTTGTCAAAGACCCTTATGGATTAGGAGATTGTATATGGGAAGAAACGAAGAAACATAAGAAAGAGATGATGAGTGACATAATTGTAACTCCTCCTGATAATAATAATAATAATAATAATAATAATAATAACAACAACATGGTCCGAGGTACATTTACTATAAGACGAGATCACATTGAGAAACTCAAGAATTTAATTTTATTAACACGACCAAGCCTGACTCATGTAACATCATACACCGTAGTAGGTGGTTATGCATGGAGTTGTCTGGTAAAATCAGAGAACGCGACTGAAATAATAGATGAAAATGTAATGGAATGTTTTGGATGTGCAGTAAATTATAGAGCGCGATTTGATCCTCCACTCCCTTCATCTTATTTTGGGAATTGTATTATTTGGTACATTGCAAGTAGAAAACATGTTGATTTAGTAGGAAATGAAGGGTTTAGGGTTGCAACGGAATCGATTGGAGAAATTATTTATAAAAGGAACAAGGATAAAGAATACGTGTCGAATGGCGAGTGGTTGAAAGAAGTTGGTGGGGCATCCAATGAAGGGAGATATCTTGCGATTGCTGGATCGCCAAAATATGACTTATATGAAGCTGATTTTGGTTGGGGAAAATCACAAAAATGGCACTTTGTTTTTTTTGGGAGCGGCTTATTGATGTCTCTTGGTAAGTCTAAGGACTCGAATGGAGATTTGGAAATTGGTTTATATTTACCTAAAACTCGAATGAATGCATTTGCTACTATATTTAGTGATGGACTCAGCGTCCTATAGCCAGTTTTTTATTTTATGAATTTTTAGAGATGATGGTCGAAATTATTTCTATTAGTTGTTAATTGACTAATTTGTATTTGTGCTTTTCTTTGAATAAATTTAAATTACAATATGAAATTCTTCGCATTATTTCGTCTAAGTGAGCTTTGTTACAATATAAATAAATGATGTGTATTTATATTTAAAAAAAAAGTTTGAGCATGACTTTTATAATTAACATCATACACCGTAATATGGGTTATGTATGGACTTGTTTGATAAAATCATGATTTTGATTATTGAGCATTGTTTCCTAAAATATATTTATGTATATTTACGTATTATGTCTTTTGTAAAATATAAAAATTTGAAGTAGTTTTAAACTTTTAAAAGTTTTCAAATAATAATTTATTCTGGTATGTGAGAATTTGAATTATTGGCCAAAAATAATTGTCAAATAAAGAAAAATTGTATGGTCAAATATCACAAGTTTCACATGTCTCTTTATTTTTCTGCAGGTAGTGCTTTTTACTTTTGGTTTTACTTTTATTATTTTAATTCAAAATCAAGTATTTATAAATTTTTTTTAAATTTATGCAAATACTTAAAAAATATATTTTAATTTAAATAATATTTAAAATAAATCAATTCAAACAAACTCTAAATCATAATAAAGATATACTCAATATATAAAAATATAAAAATTATTGAGTTATTTAATAAAACCGCCCACCTCCTATTTGAAGATCAATAAATTTCTCCTATAAAACTATAAGTTCTATAGTTTACTTGTCATAATTATATCAAACTTATCCTTGATATTATCGTCAAAATCAAGTACTAGTAGTATAAATTAAGGGAATGGAATCATCATTAATACTTTAACCATGGTTTAAGTAGTTAATTTCGATTTTCGAATGGTTATACAAAGTAAAAATTATTAACTACGATAATGTCTTAAATATGGCTATTTGTGCAATTCAGCGTTGTTAAGCCCAAACTATAGGACTACAAGGCCCAACCAATTGAGCCCAATTATTTAACGATCCGGACTCGAAATGTCATTTTTGATAATTTTAAATAGTTATTGAACTATAGTTAATTAATTTATTGAAAATGACCAATTTACCCACAAATTAATTAACTATAATTTAATAACTATTTAAAATTATCAAAAATGACATTTTGGGTCCGGGTCATTACAAATTAATAACTTGCATATTATCAATTTTACTCATTTAGTTCGTCATTATTACTTGTCGATTGTCATGTTTCGTTTTATGAAAATCAAACTATATGAATTTTGATCAAATTGTCTCTCAAAAAGCAAAATATGACAAATAAAGATGAACTAAAAAAAATAATTTGTAATAACTATTTTTAGAACCCATAATAGTAATTTGAGACGGACCTAGGGGAAGTATCTTAAAGTTTTTTGTTATCCTCTTTAACAAAAATATAAGTACAACATATAACTTGAGATGTTTGACTCTCGAAATTTAAATTATACCACATAAATTGATATTAAAAAATAATATCTAAAAATATATACATAAAAGAGAAATACAACAGATACATTGAGACGGAGGAATAATATTTAAAGTGGAAGAAACTATCATTTAATTTCTATATAACATATTTTATATTGGGGTGATTACGTTTTAATTTGAACAAATTAGGGAGACATTGATATATTATTTGCATGAAGCGTAACCACGTACGTATTATATGAGACACCAAATAATAAATCAGTTCTTTAATAAAAATAATAATAATATTTCCTCAGTTTATTTTTATTTGTCATGTTATGCTTTTCGAAAGTCAATTTGATTATTTTTTAAAAATAAATTAGATTATATTAATTCGTTATTAAAAAAAAATTAGATATTCAAAAACTATACGAAAAATACTATAAATTGCAATGTTTTGCATATCAATATGATTAAAAAATATAGTATAATGTTAGTCAAACTTTATAGTTTGACTCTAAAAAAGGAAATAATGACAATTAAAAGTGGACGGAAATAATAATAATAATAATTATAGTAATAATCAGTTTTGTTTGATCAGTTTTTTCAACCCCAAATACATCATCACTACCATTCATTTTAAATATTATTGTTACGACCCCTAATTCACTAGTCATATATTTAGAAAAACATTTGCTTACCATAGAACACTATTTTATAATAGACAACATTTTAAAATAGTTAAATTATATAAAAAATCTTTAGAAAGTCATTTATTTACTTTAAAATTATTTTAACTTAAATAATATTTAAAATAAATCAATTCAAATGAGTTCTAAATCATAATAAAGATATACTCAATGTATAAAAATACAAAAATTATTGAGTTATTTAATAAAACCGCCCACCTCCTATTTGAAGATCAATAAATTTCTCCTATATAACTATAAAACAAACTTTCACATATAGCAAAGAAAAAATTCATATTTGTATGCTATAACAAAGTTTGCATAATTGCGCTCCATAGCAAACATATAACTGTATAATTTGCTATACATATATAACTATATAATTCGCTAGCCTAGCTATACATATACAATTGTATGATTCGCTGGCCTAAATTGTATAGTTCGCTGGCTTTTTCGCTGCAATTGTATAATTTGCTGGCCTATTTCGCTGCAATATGTGTATAAAATTTGCTTTGCATACAATTGAATCGAAGTAACATGTTTGTATATTGTATAATTATAAGTGTATAGGAAGAAATATTTGTCATGTTATGCTTTTCGAAAGTCAATTTGATTAATTTTCAAAAATAAATTAGATTATATTAATTCGTTATTTAAAAACAATTTAGATATTCAAAAACTATACGAAAAATACTATAAATTGCAATGTTTTACATATCAATATAATTGAAAAATATAGTATAATGTTAGTCAAACTTTATAGTTTGACTCTAAAAAAGGAAATAATGACAATTAAAAGTGGACGGAAATAATAATAATAATAATTATAGTAATAATCAGTTTTGTTTGATCAGTTTTTTCAACCCCAAATACATCATCACTACCATTCATTTTAAATATTATTGTTATGATCCCTAGTTCACAAACACGATATATTTAAAGATTATATATAAGAATAGACGCAATATAAATTTATATATAAGAATTTTATAATTAATAAAAAACAGTAATACATAATAGACGTAAACTTATNATATATATATATATATGACTAGTGAATTTTAATATGTTATCACATGAAAATTAGTTCTATTGCTCACATTTTTTATCTCACCTCTTATGAAAATTATATACATTATTTTTAGATAACTCATACATTTGTTGGTAGATAAAAAAATAATTATAAATTATACACTTCATCAACTATTATTTTAGTAAACAAATATACTATATAAAAATTCCAAAATTATATGGAGACATGCATGAGATTAAACAAATATTCATGGATCACAAGAGTGATGCATCCACATTTGATTCGATTTGATATGTGTTTTATACAAATATTATTAATATATATTAAACAATATGACTTCTCCCAAATAATTAATTAATAAGAAGTTTTATAGATAATACACATGTACTATAATATAAAAAAGAAGATTTGTAATTCAAAGTTTGTTGAAGGCTATTGAACGTACACCTCACAACTCACAACAATAACCTAACGACATTCACATACTAACCTTTATATTTTATTTTTTATAAAACTTATCCGCACTGAATACGTATACTGTTCGACTCAATACATATAAATCACATAATTATGAAAAGTTATATTAATTTGATGCATACATAAGGTGCAAATAAGTTTTTACTTTTTTTTTTACCATGTTGCTAAAAACTCAAGCATGTACGTTCCTTTAGTATATCATCAAAACACATTTTACAAATATTAATTTGAAAAGGATCGGAAGAAATAACACTTTACCACTACAATAAAAATAATTTTTAGCGGCATTAAATATTGACACTAATAAAGAGTGCTAAAGTCTTTAATTTACCGGCATTAGTTAAATGTCATTAGAATCAATATCGCTAAAGACTTTAAGAACATATACAAAAAGAGTGTTAATTGCCGCTAAAAATACATATTTAATGGCAATTAAGCTAACGATCAATTTTTATGTAGTGTATGCAATTATAATAAAGTCAAATACTATTTTTGGTCTATTTTTATTTATTTAATATTGACTTAGACACATTTTTGAAAGAATAATAAATAGTAAGAAACTTTTAATAATATTAAATTAAAAATTTTGAAGAATAATTATAGTCAATAATAAAATATAATATTAGAAATTAAATGAAAAATTATCTTTTAATTTTTTTTTAATTATTTCAAAACTTTATTTCAACATCAATTGGTTCAAAGCGTCGATGATCAAGTAAAAATAAATAAAATAGAGAAAAATATGTGAAAAGTATCTTCTAGAATAGTAAGGATATATATAGAATTAAATAAAGAGGAAGAGGAAGAGTTTGACCTTAGAACTAGCTAAATGTTAGTTTATGTAAGTGAAGATAAAATAAAATGAATTATTCATGTGTTGACTTTTTTTTTGTAATTTTAAATTTATTTAAATAATAAAATTTTGATTCTGTCATCGACGAAAGAGAACGGTATAAAAGTTAAAATTAAATTTATCTATATATTTCCAAGATAAAGACTAAGATTTTAGAGTACCAAATGAGTACACATATACACCAAAATTCATCATTCTTTAGTGTATACACAATATACTAAAGAATTTGAACTTGCAAAATTTCAAAGTTTGAAGAAGTGTGGATAACCAAAATTAATATGTGTACATTGTGGCCATGTTAATATATGTGGTTGTGAAAAAGTTAATCATTTAATCTGATTAATTAATTTATTAATTATAAACTTTTAATCAACAATTGTAGACTGCTGACAGTAGGAGTGAGGCTATGAGAGACCAAATAAGGATCCTTGTTGGTTTATTAACTAATTAATTAATTAATTGATTGATTGATTATATCATTGAAATATAAATTAAAATTAACACCTTGTACTATGCTTTAGGGTACGTGTATGTTGTTGGATAATTTTAAATGACCTCACTTTGTACCCAATTTAGAAAATTAGCCTCTGAATTTCTCATTTTGTATTTGATATTTATATTAAAATTTGATTTAAATTAGATCGATCTCTACGACGCTTATTTTTTGCAAGCATCACAACAATGCTAAGTTTAAATAGCAAAAGAATATGAATTTCTTTCACAAAAAGTAAAAATACTAGTCCTTCTAGATAATTGATTACAATATTATCTAAGTTTCTCTCTATATGATCAACAAATGTACTTGTCAATTATTTTATATTTTTTATTCAGTGACCATTTTATATTTATTTAGTAACGCTTTCAAAATTAAATATATACTTATAATAGTTGGTAAAGTTTATAATTTTTCGATAAAAAATAAGCATAAGATCATCCTTAAGGTGGCTCCGCCCCCCATGTCCACGCCCCGATACTTATTGCCTTCATTCATTTAATAGACGACACTAATAACAATCATAATTTAATTTTAAGATTTGTACAATGACAATATTATTTTTGATATTATTATATTCCTATTGATATAACCATATAAAACAAATATTTATCAACTTTAATATTTTTCGATTAATTCTTTTATCAACGGGGCCTTTAAAAAAATTTGTGACACACTTTAATTATCAAAATGTGTGACGCTTGTCTAAGGTATATACTTATATAATGAGTTATTTACTCTCAAATATTTAGCACTTGTTAGAGCCTGTTTGGCTCAGCTTAAAAGCTGGTCAAACTGACTTAATAGCTGGTTATTAACTTATTTAGCTGTTTGACAATACTGAAAATAACTTATTTTAAGTTAAAAAAAACTTATTTTAAGCCTAAAGTTAAAAGCTGGGGTAGGGGTGCTTTTTTTTTTTAGCCTATAAGCTGTTTTAAGTTGACCACATTTTTATCTTTTTGCCCTTAATATTTTTATACAATCTCCAAATTACCGACATGACCCTAACATCTCTTTCTTCTATTTTTCCCTTTTCACGTTTGGCATAGCAACGTCAACACTTTTATCCAAACACATAACTGCTTATTTTAAAAATAAGTTTCAGCACTTTCAAAAGTACTTTTTTAAAGCTGTTTTTATTAAGCCCATCCAAACGGGCCCTTACTCTAATTAGCATAGAGAGTGACTTCCTTGCAAGGGGCCATGTCAAGGTCCTCAAACTACGCAATCAAACCTCGTTATAACAATATTTTTTTGTGATATTCTAATTTTTGGAGAACTAAATTTTCATGTTATAATTTACTTTTCTACAATAACATTCTACCTGACACATTGTACACTTTTTGTAAAATTATCCTTTTAGAATAGCCATACTCAATATTGTATGATTAGTACAATTTTATAAGAAGTATAGTATGTGTATAACAGTTAAATAAGATCTAAATATCAAATATCAGTATACATATATAATACTATCTTACTATAGCATTTAATGAAACTTTAAGATAAACATTATTAGTGACACCTATAGAGTGGTGTGGCTATTTTTTCAATTTAAGTTATATAATAACTTTGGTCTCCAATATTTGGTCCCAAACCTTCAAAAGGTGACAAGTTAGAATGATGATGATACCAATCATAATAAATGAAATATACACATATCTTTTTGTGAAGTATTATAGAAATTTAATTCAAAAAGACATTTTTCATTACAAAGAAGCAAAGACTTCCATAAAAATTGAACATGAAATATTGTCCTCATAATTGGTAGGGGAAATCTACCAACCATACCAACTAAATCAGTCTTTGTTTGAAGACATTGTTGCAAAGTCAAAACCATTAGTTAGCAGCCACTTGTCCCTAACTATTCTTCCAAAATTCACAATTTTTTTTCAAGATAATTTAATAAGTTGGAAAAAAAATATGAAATTTCCAAAAAATTTCCTTTTGATATGCAACAAAAGGATATCAAAATGGGTAATGCATGGAGTGAGATCATTATAATTATACCTTTGTCATGTTTTTCTTTCAAACAATTGAATTATGAACTCGCTCTTAGCTTATCTAATTTCTAATTTCGATCTTTTCTTTTATATGTGAGATTTTCGCAGTATAACTTGATACAATAGGTTAACGTAATTACATAGATAAAACTTTCGATATTCATATACAGATTGTACGACTTAAATCATTCTTTACATGGGTGGAGTCACATGGATATGAGGGATTTATCTGAATTTTCTTATTTAAGAAATTAAACTGTATATTTAAGATTAATTTATTTTTAATTTATATATCATTGATGTTAATTTTTCTTAATTAGGTTTTTTCAATATTTACTTTTTATATTTTAAATTCTCTTTTTTTAACTTCTAAATCTTCTAAAAATTTCAACTCATGTGTATCATGACAAAAAAAAAAAATTTAAAAAAAAAAGGGGGGGGGGGTTAGTAAAATAATTAAGGGGCATAAATCCTATTGACTTTCAATATCTTTAAATTAAGCACTTATTTCATCATCTATAATCTATAAATAAGTGTCATTAATCCCCCTTAGCTATAGGGACCTACAACTTCACTTTTGTATCCAAAATACTCACTTTCTAATTTCTTTAATTAACACACTTCTTTCTATTTTCTTCAAACATTTACAATTTTCTATATCAATATTCCTAAAATACCAACAAAAAAACAAAAACAATGGGAAGAACACCATCTTCTGATAAAACTGGACTGAAGAAAGGTCCATGGACTCCAGAGGAAGATCAAAAACTCATTCAATATATTCAACTTCATGGCCCTGGAAATTGGAGAAATCTCCCCAAGAATGCTGGTAAACTATATATATATTTTTTAAATATATAGTATAATTTTTCGACAAAAAAAATTTAATAGCTATTATATATATATAAAAAAAAAAAAATCTCTTATATACAATGTGATTTTCCAGCAAAGGGCTTCAGACGAAGCCCTTTTCTCCCTTCTATATCTCCCTCCTAAGAATAATACATAATTGTCGTTTTAACAATGACAGAAGCAAAACTTTCATTAAAGCATTAATAAAAAGAACTTTCAACCTTATATATACCATGTGAATTTTCAATAAAGAGGTTTATTTGAATCCCTTCCGTCCTTAATTAAAAATAATGTATAGGTGTTCTCAATATTTCAATTTTTTTTAAAAAATAATTATGTAGGACTTCAAAGGTGTGGCAAGAGTTGTCGACTTAGGTGGACAAATTATTTGAGGCCTGATATTAGGAGAGGAAGATTCTCTTTTGAAGAAGAAGAAACTATTATCCAACTTCATAGTGTTCTTGGTAACAAGTAAGATTTATATATATATATCACTCTTTCTCTTTCGATATCTACATCGATGTCTGATTAATTCCAATTTTGATTATTAGACATGATAGTATATTTTTATTTTTCTTCCTTAACTATATTTTGAACATTTTAGCTCACATGCATGTATATTATTGTGTTTGTGGTCAGGTGGTCAGCTATAGCAGCACGATTACCTGGAAGAACAGATAATGAAATAAAAAACTATTGGAACACGCATATAAGAAAAAGGCTATTGAGGATGGGCATTGATCCAGTAACTCATAGCCCTCGTCTTGATTTTTTAGATTTATCATCACTTTTTAACTCGACTCAACTTAATCTTTCAAGCTTACTAGGACTACAAGCACTTGTAAACCCTGAAATCTTCAAACTTGCAAATTCCCTTTTACTATCCAACACACATGAAAATCAAGAACTATTATTACAAAATCAAAACTCTCAAGGACCTGAACTCTTGCTCCAAAAACTTCAATTATTGCAAAATCAGTCCTCTATTTCCCAACATAATGATCAATTGCACCACCAAGTTTCGGAAATACCAAATTGCACCCCACAAAATGTTTCATCTTCATCTTCTCAATCCATGCAAGGTAACATGGGACACTATATGATGAATAATGATCAAATGTTTCAAAAAAATGTGATGTTACCTCTTCAAAACTATAGTTATTCTGCCACTGATGTATCTGAGAACTCAACGATTCAATCCTTAAACAACAACAACAACAACAACATCAACAATAATCAGAATTTCAGCTTTGATACGCCTTTATCAAGCACGGAAGAAGAGAAAGAGAGTTATTGTAGTAACTTCAATAATTTCATGAAGTTTGAAATCCCAGAGAGTTTAGATTTTGATGATTTATTGTAATGTCAAAAACATTTGTATAATTTCATATTTGTCATCTTATTTTTTTTCCTTTTTTCCAAATTATGAATACTTGTCAATTGTTTGTTATCTTGCATTATCTTCATTTGATTTATTTCTTTTTGTAAAATCATAATAACAAAGTATAATATGATAATCCAAAAAATATAGTACATAACTTGCTATAGTATATTAAATCGCACTCATCATGTAAGCTTGTTTACATTACTATTCTCTATGGATTAAATTTCCATTATATAAACTTGTATGATGATAATGAAATATATTTGAAGTGACATTTGAATTTATTGGTACATTTGTTTTTTTTTTTAAGAATAAATGATTTGAAATTTTACTAGTTGAATTTACACTTTCAATTTCCTAAATAGTGTGATTTTGTCTTGGCAATTGGCACACACATTTTTCTCATAATAAATCATGTTATGGAGAAGAAACTAATATGGTTCATCATGAGTTTTATGTTTTATATATAAAACCAATACACATTTGATGAGTTTTGATGTATCTCAATAGTATAATGATTGATACTTATCTACAATAATATAAGTCAGTTGGACACTTTAACTTATGAATTAATTATTTAAATATTTTTACAATTTATGTATGGCATTAATATAATTGGGTGTCAAACTCAATGGAAATGAGTTAAAGTATTTAATTGTCAATTTAGATCAAATTATGATGTCAAGATGTACACTTTTTTTTGGTGTAATATACCACAAATTACAATAATTACAGTTGAAAATAAAATGACAAAAATGATTAAATAAATCTTTAGGCCGAGGCGAGATATATATCAATCTTTTTTTAAGGGGATTCAAGATCACTGCGGTATAATCTACATCAAAACAGTAGTATGTCTCTTGACTTGTCCCCTCCAAGATACAACAGCTAGCTTAACAACGTTGTACAATTTAAGCAACTCCGAATAATTGAAGAATCCAAAGCTCCACAAAAAGAACACATTCCTTCAACATATAAATACTTTCTTTTGTATAGTGAATATATATAATTGAAGACTTAGAATATTTTCTTTGTCTCAACTCTCTCTTTCTGTCCTTCACTATACAAACTCAATATAGACAATATAATACTACTCGATCATCGTCTTTACTTTTTTTTTCATCTTTTGTTCTGCTCACAAAGTAAAACCATTACTATTTATAGGTAATGAGTTCTTCCTTGCAATAAATAGGAAGATAATTAATAGTAAACAGGGCAAATGGATGGCCCAAATGTTACATCAGTTACAAGAATAATTAGGTAGTATAATGGGCGAAATGAAGAGTTGGTGGTTACATAAGTTACAAAAAAATAATGACTACTTTCTTCCACAACTGATGAGATCAAAGAGACGCAAATGTAATTCCATCAATAGACATAACATGATACATAATGTGACATATGATATATTTTTATTAATATTAAAATATCACACTAACAATCCCCTACTCATTTTAATATTAAGATATGAAAGTACTTCACAATTTAGTTTAAGGTAGAGTATTATGGATAATGAAGGTGTGTTTTGCATTGAATCTTCACTTAGTAAAATAGTAACATTTACTCTAGAGTCAGTAGTATAGTCTCAGACTTAAACTATGACTGCTTAAGAGAAATAAAGTATCACTGTTTACACACAATAATCAAAGTGTTGACATAAGTTTTTCTAGGCAGCACATTACGACCTTGTACTAGCCAGGTTTTCATGAGTGTTTTTCATAACAAGTTTATTCTCATAGAAAGCGACCTACTTTCACTCTCTCATAAATGAAATCTGTGACACCCCACTCATACGAGATACAAACTTACATTAAGAGTTCAAAGGCTCAATAAATCTCCACAAACTATTATAGGATAAATGCACTCACATCATAGGGATTGAATAAAATTAACAATAGTGCATTTCATAATAAGTCATCGTATGATTTGTTTTTCTCATTGACTGACTTCAACTAGCATGTATGGGTGTGCACGTAAATTTGGATAATTGAAAAATAGACACACTTGTCATATGTGGCATGATATATATAGGATGACACGTAGGACACAAAATATCCATATAGGGTGTCTTGTCAAAAGAATGTATCTATTTGTTTAATTTTATATAAATTTAAGTGTTTACTCGTACAAATCTAAAGTTAAAAACCATAATTATCTGCTAAAGATCATATTTATGTATCATGCTTTCTGTAAAAGTAACATGAAGTAGAAACACTTTTTTTTATTGCCATATATGTCACATTAATTTCTTATTTCATTATATATGGTAGTCAAGGTCATTGATTGTAATTACACTGCATATGCATGCTGTTCATATTGACTAAATATATATGATCTTATCTTAAAAAGGGATTGTTATCAATTCTTCTATGGCTAGTGGAAATTATAGCCGCCCTCACAAATCACAATCAAAGCTTAGACATGCTATACACATTTCTTACAATTAAAATAAAAACTTGTGATTTGCTTAGCTCAATGGAGGAATACTGTCTTTCCTAGTTGTGTTCTTAATGGAAATTACTGTCTACGTCATTTGATTTAGACCTCATATCATTAAAAACAGAGAAAATGTACAAGTATCTCCTTAATTTATGTTCGAAATTTCAGAGACACAATTATACTATACTAAGGTCTTATTACCCTCCTGAACTTATTTTATAAATAATTTTCTATCCCTTTTCGTCCAACGTGGCACTATCTTGAAAAAAAAAGTCAACCAGCGTTAGACGCACAGGATAGTGTCACGTAGGCTGAAAAGGGGTATAAAATTATTAATAAAATAAGTTTTGGGGTAATAGGACCTTAGTATAGTATAAGTGTGTCTCTGAGATTTCGGACATAAGTTGAGGGGTACTTGTGCATTATCCCTTAAAAATATTCATACATGCATGCACCTTAGATGTAACGTTTCAATTTTTTTAATTCGTAAATATAACAAGCCTATAAATTTCTTCACTAAGCAAATTAAATAGTGAGAAAAAGTCAAAATTTGAAAAGCAAAAAATTAAGTTTGATCTTTAAAGAGAAGAGAATTTGGAGAATGTTGTAACGAAAGATACTCTATTGAAGTTATATTTGAATCTGCAAACATTAAATATGATCTGATATTGCTCACTTTATGTTCGTACAATTTTCATCGATTTTATCTTCGTTAAAAACATTTCTACATTTTATATATAGTTTTTCAATCTTTTCAACTATTAAAATAAGACTCCGTTCACTTACCTAATACAAACAAAATGAAAAAAATTTATAGAGAAGATTAAATTATACGTACTAACCAACATAAATATATTTTATACGATTATGCAATTTAACATGTTATAACTTATTATTTCATTGTTTTTATTAGATTATTAATGAATAATTATCATAAAAGAAATTATTATAAATATCTTACAAATGACATCATGGAAGGAAAGACAAATATACAATCTAAACACGATCATGCCTTACTTGATTTGAAGCAAATACAAATCCTACATCATGCTTATACCTACTTTTTTTTGTGAACAACTTGCATCTTAAATAAATAAATAAATCATAAACAAATAAATAAATAAATAAAACAATTATTTGAGCAAAATAATTAGTACATAAAATTTGATGAATCAACTATGAAGGGTGTCTTGTGGTGACGTTTTGGCCGGAATTCGAGTGAAATTTTTCTTGAACATTACATCATCCATCTAGAAAATTCTCGAAATAAATGTTATCAATCTATATTTATAAGGTTAACCAATAAACAGAAACAGAATAAGATGAAGCAGAAAAATACAAAATAATTCGAGTCCACAAAAATTATTGTCTCCTTGGACAAACAAAATATACAAATTGAAGCCTCCATATATATATACAAAAAAATTGTAATAAAAATACATATTTCTCTACGTAATAAAAAGCAATATATAATATGAATAAATATGAATATCCATTTTTATTCACATGAAATATGAATCAAAATAAATAATTTAATTATTTTCATTTAACTCATTTTCGTTCGATCCATACTTAATTTACCCATTTATCATTCCTACCCATAACCCTCTTGTACTTTTTAGCCCTACTCACAAATCTTTGCACGATCAGTAAATGCGAAAATTTAATATCTAATCTCGAAAATATTTTTAAATTATGTGAAATTAACAAATATATTTTTAGCTGCTAATTGTAAATACTCCCTGGAGCTATATTGCCGTATGGTTCTATTTTGGGCTTTTTATAATTGCAAAACATGGGCCTCATGATTGGGCCTTCGAATAAGTTTTTTTTATATGAAAGAATTACGTTTATACGCAACTTATTTTATTATATTCTTTAAAATTTTCTATCATTTGAAAAAAGAACAACTTTCACATATAGCAAATATAAAAATAATATTTGTATGCTATAGTTATAGTTTGCGTAATTGTACCCCATAGCAAACATAAACATGTATATATCGCTATACATATACAAAAGAAAGCAGTTGAATATAAAATGTTTTTGTTTCGGTATGCATATGCCAAAGATCAATTGTATAATTTGTGTTTGTATAAAATGAGAAAAAGAGAAAGACAAAAGAAAACTGGCAGGAGAATATTTTTATTATATAATTATAAGTGTATAGGACGAAGATATATGTGTTTGCATATGTACATACAATTTTCTCTCGCTTTATACAAACAGAAATACAATTTATACATTTATTTTATGTTTGTATAAGCGAGAGATGCAAGGGTAGCGAGCGAGATTTGTGAAAGTGGCGTACGAGATTTGGGAGAGAGGAGAAAGGGGAATGAAAATATATGTATATATACAATTTTCTCTCGCTTTATACAAATACAAACGCATTTTATATATTTGCGTCCGTATAAAAAGCAAGAGAGGCGAGGGAGAAAACGAGAGCGGCGAGCTAGATTCACCAGAAGAGAGGCGAAATAACAACAGTTTGCTATAGGGTACAATTAAATCAAACTATGGTTATAACATTTAATTTAAATTAACAGTTTGCAATTATAAACAATTTTCCCTTAAAAAAATTACGACAATTTCTGCTCTCTCCTATTCTTGGATACATCACTTTACGCGATGACAATATGTGTTTGCTCTTTGACTTATCACACATAGNCCATTAAAAGGAATTGGAACGAGTGCCGCGCCAGGATTATCCGAAGGATGTAAGTACAACGGATTGCTTGAATCAATCAAGCTGGGTGCACTTGTAGTAGTTGAACCCGATTCATCGATCGCCATGATTAACGAAACGAACACGAATCCAGAAAACCTCAATCACTCAAATCAGAGTAAGAGGAAGAAGAGGAAAACAGAGACGAATCCAGAAAGTCTCAATTACTCAAATCAGAGAAAAAAAAACAGAGTGAGAAGAAGAAGAAAACAGAGACGAAGAAGAAGATGAAGTTCTATCGATTCTTAACCAAGCTCTGATACCATGTTAAACTACAATTCTGCCATTGATGGAAACTCCATTAGAGTATAATGTGAACATATGTATTGAATATGAAAGCTTAACTTTTCATTGTTGAAGATGAGAGTGCTTTTATACAAAACTGAAAATCAGAAACTAACTACTAAGTTGGTTATGTAACTAACTAACAAACTATACAAACAATTAATATAACTAACTAGGCTGATTCAGCATTAGTTTGTTATAACTTAAATATCATTTAACACCCCCCCTCAAGTTGGAAGTATACTTCTTACGTCCAACTTGTTGAGAATAGCTGAATGTTTAATCCCTGTTAATGCTTTGGTTAATACATCTGCAAGCTGATCTGTAGTGGTGACATGATGTAGAGTCATGAGCCCATCATGCAGCTTGTTCCTTATGAAGTGACAATCTACTTCAATATGTTTAGTTCGTTCGTGGAACACTGGATTCCTGGCAATGTGAAGAGCTGACTGGCTGTCACAAAATACTTCATAAGGTGTGGAAGTTGGCACTGCAAGTTCTTCAAAAAGTCTGTTCAACCACACCAATTCACCAACAACCTTTCTCAAAGCCCTGTATTCTGCTTCAGCTGAAGATAATGACACAACTTCTTGTTTCTTGGATTTCCAGCTTATTGGAGTGTTCCCTAGCAATACAATATACCCTGAAACTGACCTTCTAGAATCTGGACATGCTGCCCAGTCGGAGTCACAAAAAGCTCTTACTTTGCAGTCATGACTGTTGGACATAAAGATTCCAAGTGTTGGATCCTTCTTTATATATCTGAGCAAATGAAATGCTGCATGTAAGTGAGGCTCTCTAGGGTCTTGTAGGAACTGACTTAAGTGTTGTACTGCATAAGATATATCCAATCTTGTGTTAGTGAGAAAATTTAATTTCCCCACCAATTTTCTATAGAATGTAGGATCTGATAGAACAGGTCCTTCCTTAGCCTTCAACTTCACTGTAGGATCAAGAGGAGAAGAGGAACTTGGGCAATGTAAACAATCAAACTCTTTCAAAAGATCTAATGCAAACTTCCTCTGTGAAATTAGAACTCCATCTTGTTTGTATAAAACTTCAAGGCCTAAAAAGTAATTCAACCTTCCCAAATCTTTGATTTTGAATTGATCATGCAGGAATCCCTTGAGTGAATCTATTTCTGCAGAATCTGTGCCTGTAAGGATAACATCATCCACATATACTGCTACAAATACAATTGAATTGGTAGACTTCTTGTAGAATAAGGAGTAATCATTAACTGAATGATTGTAACCCCTAGAATACAAAGCAGCAGCCAATTTTTCATACCACTGTCTGCTTGCTTGTTTAAGCCCATAAAGAGATTTATTCAGCTTGCAAACTAGACCTGGTGCATCAATCATCAAACCAGGAGGCACTTCCATGTAGACCTCCTCATGTAAATCTCCATGAAGGAAGGCATTGTTGACATCTAGTTGAGAGATATCCCAACCTCTTTTTACTGCAATGGCAATCAAGGATCTAACTGTTGTCATCTTTACTACTGGTGAGAATGTTTCCACATAATCAATTCCTGCCTTTTGAGTATAACCTTTGACAACTAACCTTGCCTTGAATCTCTCAATGCTTCCATCTGCCTTATGCTTTACTTTGTACACCCACTTGCAGCCTATAGGTTTCTTACCCACAGGCAGTGGTGATAAATCCCAAGTGTGATTTGCATGTAATGCCTCAAATTCTTGAGTCATGGCTGCTTGCCAAGCAGGGTTAACAACTGCTTCTTCATAGGTCAGTGGCTCACTATCATGGCATACATTTTGTAACAAAATTTGACTGTCAGGACAAAGAACATCAGAGGTGATATGGTGTTTGTTGGTAAACAAGGCATGTAAAGACAGTGAAGGAATGTGTTGTTTAGATATATTGGTTAGGCAGTGATAATCCTTTAGATATGTAGGTGCTTTATGAGTTCTGTTGGATTTTCTAATAGGTATATTGGATTGAGTTCTGGGGTTATCAACATCAGTTTGTAGGGTAGTAGTATGAGGTGGTGATCTAGTCTCTGTAACACTTACACCTTCATTATCATTAGAATAAGGTATATATACCCTTGTGTCATCATAGCCAAAATCATGATTAATGGAATTAGAAGGTACATCATGTGATGGTTTAGAAGTGGAATCAAAAAACACACCTTTTGGTGAAGATACAAAAGGAAAGATAGTTTCATAAAATACCACATCTCTAGAAATACAGATTTTTCTAGTGGCCAGGCTCAGCACTTTGTAACCTTTTGTTCCATATGGATATCCTACAAAGATGTGAGGTGTTGTTCTAGGTTCAAACTTATCCCTATGAACCATTGGTTTTGTGGGGTAGCAGAGGCATCCAAAGCTTCTCAATGATGAATATTGAGGTTTTCTTTTGTAAAGGATTTCAAATGGGCATTTCCCATGTAATTGACTAGAAGGTAATCTGTTTATTATATGAGTGGCTGTCAAGATACATTCTCCCCAGTATTTATGAGGCAAATGAGATTGAAACATCAAAGCTCTAGCTGTCTCTAAGAGATATTTGTGTTTCCTTTCGACTATACCATTTTGTTGTGGTGTGTATGGACAAGATCTTTGGTGGAGGATGCCTTTGGATTGAAAGTATAGAGTAGTCTCCTTATTTATAAACTCTGAACCATTGTCTGATCTAATGGTCTTTAATGTTGTGTTAAATTGATTCTCAATCATAGAAATGAAGGCTTGAATTACTTGAAAAACATTACTCTTACTACTCAAAAGATGTGTCCATGTGGATCTGCTATAATCATCAACCATGGTGNCTATAGTCATCAACCATGGTAAGAAAATACTTGTGATTATCATGTGTGGTAGTATGATAGGGTCCCCAAAGATCTACATGAAGAATCTCAAACAGTTTGTTGGATTGTGCTGTGCTTTTAGGAAAAGGTAACCTGGTTTGCCTAGCCATAGGACAAACTGGACAAAAAAATGGTTGTTTTGATTTAAAAGTTGTAGGTATTGAACTTATAGATCTCATCTTTGAAAAAGGTACATGGCCAAGCCTGTTATGCCACAGTAAATCTTCATCCTTGGGAAGTAAGACTGAATTTGATACAATCTGTTTGTTATCATTGCTTGAAAAAGAGTCAGTTACAGAAGAATGTAAGATACATGAATGAGAAGCAAATGTAGAAGTTTCTGTCACAGAATTGGAAGATGAAAAACATGAGGTATTAGCATTTTCAGCCCTGCTATGCATCAAACACTTCGAGCACAAGAAATACAAACCATCCTTGCACTTACCAATCTCCTGAGGCCTCTTCATTGAAGGGGCCTGCAATAGACAAGCAGTGTCATTGAATGTTATAGTGCCTTTCAAAGGAACAGTAAGTGAGTGTATAGAAATTAAATTGAATTTGAAAGAAGGCACATACAACACTTTGTACAGAATGATTCTAGGTGTAAGTGTTACATCTCCTAGCTCAGTCACTTTTACTTTGTACCCATTTGGTAGGCTTATCAAGATGGGATATGGCAAAGATCTAATGTTTGTTAGGTAAGATTTATGGAAAGTCATATGGTTCGATGCCCCTGAATCTAAGATCCATAAGTCAGACTTTGATTCAAAATGTTGACATGAAGATTTACCATAATCAATAGAAGAAGTACAAAGTATATTACCTGCAAAGTTTACAGAACCATTCCCCATATCAGGATTATCCTCAATTGCTCCAGCATTGTTTGCCTGGAAATGATGTAGCATTCTCACAACATTGTGATACTGTTCTTTTGACAAAGTCACATTGTCATCTGCATCCTTCTTCATTTGATCACTCCTTTCATTACTCATTGAGTCAGCAGATATGCCATGAACATTTGCTGCAACTCTCTTATAGTTGAAATTAGGATTAAAGTTGTACGCCTGTGTGTTCCTATTGAAATTGGGATTCTTGGTAGGCTGAGATGTTGGATTCTGCTTGTTGTGCTCATTTTGAGTATTTTGGGGGTATCCATGGAGCTTATAACAAGTTTTCATTGTGTGCCTTGTTCTTTTGCAGAAATCACAAAACAACTGGGATTTATCCACATAATTCCCTGCATGTTGACGTCCTGTGCTACTGGTGGATCCACGATTAAAATTTTTAGCTCCAGCATTAAGAGACACAGAGTCCATATTCATCACATTATGTGGTTTAAATTCTCGTTGTTTCTCTTCTTGAATTAAGATCGAAAAAGCTTGAGCCATTGAAGGCAATGGATTCAACATAAGAATACTTCCTCTCACAGCAGTATACACTTCATTTAAGCCCATGAGAAACTGTATTAGACGACGATCCTGCTCAGCTTNGACGATCCTGCTCAGCCTTATACACATTTTCTTTTGCCCCACACGAACAAACACAGACACATTGATTTTTGTTGCAAAGATTGTTAAGTTCTTCCCATAATCTTTTCATTTTTGTATAATATGCAGTAATATCAAGAGTACCTTGAGTTAGATCATTGATATCCTTCTGAATTTGATACAGTTTTGCCCCGTTCGTCTGATCATATCGATCTTCAAGTTCCTTCCAAAGTTCCATCGAGTTACTGACATATTCTACACTATCAGAAATCTCCTTGGACAGAGAATTGAGAATCCACGATGTAACCATGTCATCGCAACGTTCCCAATGCCGGATATGATCTGAATTGGTTCCAGGTTTCTTGCAATCTCCATTAATGAAGCTTAACTTGTTTTTCGCTGATAAGGCACGGAGTATACTTCGTCGCCATGATCCATATCCTTCTCCATTAAAAGGAATTGGAACGAGTGCCGCGCCAGGATTATCCGAAGGATGTAAGTACAACGGATTGCTTGAATCAATCAAGCTGGGTGCACTTGTAGTAGTTGAACCCGATTCATCGATCGCCATGATTAACGAAACGAACACGAATCCAGAAAACCTCAATCACTCAAATCAGAGTAAGAGGAAGAAGAGGAAAACAGAGACGAATCCAGAAAGTCTCAATTACTCAAATCAGAGAAAAAAAAACAGAGTGAGAAGAAGAAGAAAACAGAGACGAAGAAGAAGATGAAGTTCTATCGATTCTTAACCAAGCTCTGATACCATGTTAAACTACAATTCTGCCATTGATGGAAACTCCATTAGAGTATAATGTGAACATATGTATTGAATATGAAAGCTTAACTTTTCATTGTTGAAGATGAGAGTGCTTTTATACAAAACTGAAAATCAGAAACTAACTACTAAGTTGGTTATGTAACTAACTAACAAACTATACAAACAATTAATATAACTAACTAGGCTGATTCAGCATTAGTTTGTTATAACTTAAATATCATTTAACAGTCCTGGCTTATTGATTTATTTTAAGTCGATATAGTTTGGTATAAATACTTATAACACAAAGTTAAAGGGTTAACCTCTCTGATCCAAAGCGTTGGTGTTTTAGTCAAACTAATATGGTCCAAAATAAGTGTTACTTTAGAAAATTTAGAGAACATTACCCTAAGGCTCATGTCAGCATGCGCCTTATAAGACTCCTTGAAAGACTCATGCCAGTGTGCCCCTACAAGGCTCATGTCAGCATACGTCTTTCAACTAATGATTGATGACATTTATCATTCCGTTCGAATATTGCCCCTTTAGTTTGATCCTCACTATTTTGCCCTTTTGACTTCAGACTCTATGAAATTGACCCCATAAAACATACGCCTATTCAAACACATGGTGTGAACTTTCAGCCCATATTTTGGGCTTCCATGCAGCCACTAAATAACACCTTTTTGGGCTTGAACTTCCAATTTTTCCTATTGTTGGACTTGAATTTGAACCATGAAATATGTATAATATTTAATCGATTCTTCTCCATAATACTTCAATTTGAACCATGAAATATGTATAACATTTAACCATATGATGATTTTTTTTTCATAAGAGATCTTCATTTTTACGCATAAGATATTTTAAAAAGATAATTTTTTTTGATTCATTTTGTAAATGGCCAAGAAATCTCATTTCTTGATTTGTCAAATGGAGTACATAGCATTTTGATTAGTCTTTAATTAGTGTTGATTAGTGAGTAATTAGTTGTAAATGTTAAATTGCTTTGGAACTTATGCACTCGCATATGCAAGAATCTTTAGTCTCTTGAGGATCCTAATATATAGTTTAGGTGCATTATAGTTTTTATTATTTCTAAAGGTAGCAAATTTTAGGAATAACAAACATAAAAATTATATTAGCGTTCTATAGTTACAGTTTTGTTATTTGTGCTCCATAGTATATTGTGAGCATCTAATTTGTATAAATCGCATGTAGACATCTCGTTTGTATAAAAGCATAGCGTTTTTATACAGTTGAATCGAATTAAATATTTGTATATCAAATCTCTCTCGCTACAACACAAATTATACATTGTAATTTGTAAAGTTTGTGTTTGTATAAAGAGAGAAAGACAAAAGAGAACTTGACAAGAAAAGATCTGTATTTGTATAATTATAAGTGTATAAAATAAACATATACGTATTTGTATTTGTATATACAGTTCTCTCTCGCTTTATACGAACACAATTTATACATTTGTGTTTGTATAAAGTGAGAGAGACGAGCGAGATTCCAGAGTGGCAAGCTAGATTCTCCGAATGACAGAGTGTTTTTACTATATATTATAATTAAATAAAACTATAGCTATAATATTTATTTTAAGTTAATAGTTTGCTACAATGCATAATTTCCTGTTCTAAATATTACTAACAAAAATTCAACCAATTTTATGTTTTAACTTTATATCTTTCACTTCATTGTTAATTTCAATTTCTTTGTTCTTGATTATGATATTGATGATTAAATTAATCCTAATTATTTGCAGTTGATGCTTTATCATTATTGACAAATTAAACCTACTCACCTGTCCAAAAAATAAAAAGATATTATAGAATTTTGTGAGGATAGCATCCAAAAAAGCCCTTATCTGTTCCATGTGATCAATAATTGAGAATAATGAATCAAAATCAGACAAAATCATCTTTTACTTAATTTTTTAATATCCACTTGGTATTAAATATTTATTAAAATCAGATTAAATTTAAATTCGTCTAAAAGTCTTTATAATTCTGTTTCAGTAGAAATAGAAACATCCTCTCACTCAACGAAAGGTTTAAAATAGAAAAAAATAAATATTTTTATATCTTCACATTTAAAATTATAAATTTGTTAAAATATTTAAAAATATTTATCGCTCCATTACTATTTTTATTTAATTTTTCAAAGAATGTGTCTTTGACTCTTTAAACCAATTACAGATAAGCCACACCGTTGGCATTCAATGTCGATAGCAAAATTTAAATGTTTTATTTTATTTTATTTTATTTTTAAAAAAAATTTCAATAACTTTAATTGGTCATATAAAAAGACAAACATTCATTTAATTAGGTGTAGGGTAATGTCAAAAGGGTTTATTCAAATTTTCTAAAAAATATTCCTCATGTAATTATAGTGGATGTGAGATTATTAGTTTTTGACATATCACTTTTTCATAATATAAATTATTGCTTCGTCGCGCGCTAGTAATAACACGTATATAATTTTATCTCTATTTTATAAAGATAGAAGTTTAAGAAAAATATTTTTTAGAAATCTTTCGCTTAAATAAAATATATGAAAAAGGAAATATAATAACATTAAAATTAACATTGAAAAGAATAACATAAACAACAAATATATACATTATGTAGTAATACCAAAAACAATACTAGTAATCAATTTCAAGAATTAAATAAAATAAAAAACAAGCTCAACAATATTAAAATAAACCTAATTTATTTTCTCACAAAAGAAAGAAAAAAAATACATAAAAAAAATTAAATTAAATTTTTACACATGATTTTTTTTTTTTTAACATGGAATTTGTTCAGTAAACCACTTCATAACCGAAAAGGGTGCTTTAATTAATGCCAAAGCCATTTCTACCAATACTGTTACGCAAATACAGCATGGACATAAACAACTCAATGTAATTCTGCAAAAAAAAATAAAAAAAAAATTAGAAAATAATAAGTTAAAAGAAAAATAAATTGTTATTTTTGATCAAAAACAAGAAGAATTATTTCAATAAATTGTTTTGGCTAAGTATTTAAAAACTGCTTATTTTTAGAAATTTAATCAAGACTATGTAGCTCCGATACTATCTTCACTATATAAAGGAGCTAGGTTGAGAAAAAGAAATCAATTAATTCGTTGAAGAATTATACTGTATAAATAATAATTATTAAATCTTCTTGACACAAGATTAAAATTCTAGTGAACTAACAAACTCACTCATAAGAATTAACTACTAAAAAAAAAGAAAAAAAATTCTTCTCATATAAAATCCATTAAAATTTGGGTTGATTTATACAAATTTTGAATATTCTTTATAAATTCTCCTTTTTTATCATGACGATTTTAGTAAACCATAAAAGAATTTAGAAAATTCGAGTTCTGAATCTCCTTATTTAAATTTCTGGCTCGATATAAAATAGAAAGAAGATATAGAGAATAATGAACTTACCCAACAATCCATATGATAACACCAACAATGGATAGAAGAAGAGCAACAAAAGCAAAGGGAAGACCTAATAGAAAACCTAAAGGTCTACATTGACAATCATCTCCACAACAACACATTTTTTTTTTTTTAAATCTTGTAATATCAAGATTTGTTTTTCACCACAAAATAAAAAAAAAATCAAGATCTTTTTTTTCTATTTTTTTTTGTTGGTTTTTTCTTTGTTGATCTAAAGTTTGTTGAAAAGAAGAGACTAGAGAGGGAGATAAGGAGTAATAATATATATAGGTAGGTAGGAGGGGGGGGGGTGATGGTGAATTTAATGATATTTCCTTTATAGAATATGGTTTTTATGTAACCAAAATTAAACCTTTTTCGTGGCAACTTCTAATTTATTTTTATTCTATTTATGAAATTTTCATATCTCACCAAACACGTTATGTTATTTTTTTATTGTATATATAAGTTGACCAACCCCCCTTCCAAGCTCTTTCCATTATTCTATTTTTTTTTCTTAAAAAGAAAAAAGCTTGATTAATTCTAGATAAGTAAAAAATAAGGTTAAATTGGAATATAAATTAATTTGCTTCCAATAATAATTGAGCGACTTTTAGAAATAATGTTTCTATCTTTATAAGGAAAAGATGAGATGTTATATACTTTATTCTATTAATATATAGAATTTATATATATATATAATAAAAATATTTTTTAGCGGCATTTGATATTGAAATTAATAAAGAGGGTTAAGTCTTTATCAGTATTAGTTAAGTGTCATTAGAACCAATGTCCTTAAAGACTTTAGCGATATATACTAAGAGTGTTCATTGTCAGTATAAATACATTAATACAACTAAGAATTAATTACCTTTAATAATATTTTTTATTTAGTGTATATATTCTATAAAAGGTATCGAATGAAAGAACGCATTTATTTTTCTTGATATTTGTAGAGTCAACAAAATATATATTTATTTATCATTTCAAAGTAGTAATGTGTGCATTTTTCTTATCGACCCTTTTGTATGTATCTATGAGAATCCCAAACATAGACATCACAAATTTGCACTTTTCTTCTCTCGTTTTTTAGGGTGAACGTGACGGTGAGAGAATGTACATAAGATATTTAAAGAAAAAAAAAGAAAAATTTTATTGTAAATGATATAAGAGATGGACTTATTCTATAAATAATTATATAAATTTTAGAAATCTAATTCAAGATTACTTGAATAAAAATTTATTTAGAATAATAAACTGACTAATGAGAATTGAACATCTGTTTAACTATGATACACCCTGAATAAGTCATATGACATAAGCTGACAACTTAGGATCGTGTTTGTATTCTCATTCTGCTTGAATTGGATATTAGTAAGTTATATCGTTTCTATTTATCGAAAAAAAAGTAATTTTTGGAGAGAAGAGGATAATTAGGAGAAATCTAAATTTAAAATACAGTTATGAAAAAGAAAAAAAAAAGAATAATTTTGGTATCTCTAACAACTAGTGAAAACAACACATTGTGTAGCAATTTTTCAAATGCAATTTTTCGTAAAGCTTACTCATCTTTTCTTTAATAAAATATAAATACGCAATTCAGTTTACTATATTTTTAAAATTTCCTATTATTGATTTTTTTTTTTTTATAAAAATCGCGATTCTTTACTATTTTTGAATATATCACTTTACGCGATATTAGTTGGACACATCACTTTACGTAATGCATCGATCAAATACATTATTTTACACAACATAATATTACGTTGAGTGATGTATTCGTAACAGAGACATGATGTATCAAAACTTTGAAATTGTCCAAAATCGGGCATGATGTATCAGGATATTTTGAAAAGTAACCGAATTCTATCGATTTATGTAATTTGTGTAAAATTCTCAAAATAATAATCTTGAATTTAATGGTCAGGTATTTTAGGCCCAGTGGGCTTCATGGTGTACTGGATAAAGGTTGATTTATACAAGAGATGTCCTTTTAAGTCATTATATATAGGACAAATTACGGAAGTAACATATTTTTAATGCAAAATTAAAATCTATTTTTTAAAAGTTTGTAATTAAATTTTCTTTTAAAATGGATACAATAATATAAGCGCTGATACATTAATCTAATGTGCCATATACATTAGATTTTATATATGATACACTAATTTGGTGCGCGAGATACACTAATATGATGCGCAAAATACATTAATGTAATATGCGAAAATGAAATTTTTTTGAAATTTATAAAAATTATCAAGGATAATAGTAATAAGTAAAATAAAAGGTGAAATTTCTATAACAAATCTGTATATATAGAGTTAAAAGATAAAGAAAAGTCTCCTTAAATAAAAAAAACTGTAAATGGTAATAATAAAAATAAATAAGATAAGTTGTCTATAACATATGTAATCTAATGGGATAAAATTACATTTTATACATCAATAATACTCTACTTTATATTATACTAGACACAAGTGTCCGTATTAGTATGGGTCCAATATCTATTTTTGTTTAAATATATGTGATGTAAATAAAATTTAAAAAGTTGATTAAATTTGTATATAATTTTTAAATATTTTAAGTTGTTAATTGCTTTTTATTTGCGCAAATTTGACGTGGAAAGATTCATTAAGATGTTTATAATTAAAGTATTTACGTGTCAGAACTAATTAGCATATGCACGTGCATAGCATGGGCCCAATACGTGTTCACAAATATATTTTATGAATCATATAATTAAATGATATTATATCATCTCTCTAACTTTAAAAATAAATACATATGAAATTATTAATGTTGATAAATTTTAAGCAATATTGATCAAATAAATTTAAATTTTTGCTCTACAATAAATTATAATATATATTTATATGTAGTAGTAAATTATCTCATTTTTTTTCACTCAAATCTAAGGTGAACAGATTCATTGAGATGTCCATAGTTTAAGCATTTTTCTCATCCCTTTGTTAATTTTTATTCAAAGTAGTTTCAAAATATATACAATATTTCTGACATTCAAAAATAATAAACTTACAACAAAAAGATATGAAATTAAAACTAGAGATCATAGCTAAGCGGGTACCTCTCGCTTCCTGGAAAAGAAATCCATAAAGTTCTCGGTAGGATTGACAGCATTCCCCCTCAAGGCACGATTCCGAGAAAGAATCTCTTGAAAGGTCTAATAATTTCAAAAAGTTTGTAAGCTAATTAAAAGGTAGAACTTTTTAAAAATCTTAAATTTTTAATTTATTTACTTCATAATTAATAAAGATAAAATAATAAACTTATATTAGTAATTATTTTTTTAATAGATAAGTCTTTTTAAAAGCAGACAAATAATAAGAGTGTGCCAAGAAAGATTAAAATGACATAAGAGATCTCCTCTCCAAGACAAAATGATACTATTTCACATTTCCAAAGTTATATCGTGTAGCGAATCTCAAACAAATTTTATTGATTCAACTAAATTCATTACTTCAGGTTCAAAATTATAATATGTTTGCAAGAAAATGTGATGTATATGCATATAAGAAAATCAAACTCATCTTAAATGTTTCTCACTAATTTTGAATCTAGAATACATCAACTGATGAGAGAAATATTAAATTTTGTATTCTCTTATTATTAATTAATTTGCATATTTTTTTCATCTTCCTTCCCAAATCAAAAATCATTTCATGTAAAATATGTTGGCTATCTACCTTTTTCTTTATGCTTTCAAGCCCATCATAGCTAGTTGCCATTGTATTATTTGCTTTTGCAAATAATAATAATAATAGAAGTAATACTAAGTTCAATATGGAGTTTGAGTTGTCCATATATGGATGATAGGAAAAATTATAACTCAAAAATTGTGAGAGGAAGATTATATAAAAAGAGCTTATTGTAAGCTAAATATATAATCAAGTAAGGCATCAATAGGCATCCTGCAAATATATATAAAGGAAGTATTAGTAGTGAACTTTTTTTTAACCCCACGATAATCTACAACCGCTATAATCTCTGTCACAACCTCTATCCTTCGGGTTAGCACTCTGTGATGAGCAGTTTGTGGGAAATGGATAAATCCCTCACTATGTTATAACCTTCAAACTACATAGCGGATGTAAATCGCACTAGATAAACCCTAATCGACAGACTCGACTCAAAAGACATCGAGGAGAGATCGATCATAGATCATTCGTGTGGATAATCACCCTCCAAACCAACTGAGTCATCCCGAAAGGAGATGAAAATCTTTTTAATCATGTGCATTAGAAAGAATTTTTGGATCTTTTGTGTTTAATGATATGTAATTTCAAGTGATTACATGTTAAGTCCATTAACCAAGAACTTACATCCTCCACATGTCACTTGTCCCTCCTAATTAATAATACACCCAAATTTTTAACCTTTTGTCTCCTTAATCCATTATGACTAGTCATCTTGTAAGATAAGTTACTATATACGTATCTTAGATAGTTTTGAACGTAAGTTTTGTGTTCATCACTTGTCTCATTTTTCTTAATGATAATTTGGTGCATTGTATCTATTGTAAAAGTGACCATAAAATTGAAGAATGATAGTATAACAATAATAATATTAGCAAGAAAGCGGATAGACGTTCTAACCTATTGGATTTAATACTGTTCATCGATATTTAAAATGTATTGATCTAAACAAATCTTTCAACAAATACAATAAAAGTTGATCATAAAGTCATGATCATTTCTACGGATTGCTACTTACAAAGTTATCCAAATAAAATTAATTTAAATTCAGATCGTATAAATTTCTCGAAGAGAATAAAGTGATCTATTGCATGCTCCATGGCTACCAAAAGTTCTTATGTCCCTTTTGTCTTAGAAGTGACGTGAGATAAAGGTTTCTTATCCTATTATAATAGACATATATGGCGTGATGCCCATGTGAAATACTAATAATTAATTATATTAAATAATCTTTAAAAATGTGGTTCATGTATATTTCTATTTTAATGAATATTTAGAAGATAAATAAATGATATAGTTAATTCTTTTTTAAGTTTATTTACTAGGTAATTAATTTTGAAGTAAGTATTTGAATAAATCATAACGAGGCTTTTTTTTTGCTTTAACTGAGGTTAAGAAATTTGATATATCTTGATTCTCAATTCATTTTATTTATCACTATGCCATAATCTTGAATGTATCAGTATCATTTATCCTTAAACATTGATTTGAATTCGAGCAACAAAAAGATTAGTCAAAAGTGTATTTCCCTCGACACATAAGGACTTCTTGAGATATGAAGCCAGATTAAAGAAAAAGTCATAAATTCAGTTGAACTTATCTCAAAAAGTCTAATGCATGTTTAAATTGTTTATTACACACAATTATTATTTAAAACGAAATTTATCTACCAGGTAATATAAAACTAATGTGATAATAAATAAAATAAAAAACAAGTGCGTCTAATAAAACTAAAACAAGAAAATAAATCCGAATATTCCTCCTTCTAGCCTACGTTTAATATCTCTTCTTCTTCACACTCCATCCACCATCCACTTATTTTTTATTTTTCATTGCAATTCTTTTAACACTTAATTTCTTCATAAATTCTATTTTGACAACTTTGTTGGTAGTTTGAGTTTAAAAAATAAGGTGGTGGATGGCGAGTGACAAAAAAGCGAGAATCGAAGGTGGTAAAGAAGAATAAATCGATACTGACACTGATGGTGATGAATTTGATGGTAATTTTTGTACCTTTTGATGACCATGATGTGATTTCAATGATGAATTTGGTCATGAATATTGAAATTTGTGTTGATGCTTTACAATTTTTATGAGGATGACGTTGATGATGTGATTCCAGTTGTGAGTTTGATGGCAAGCGATACAATTTATGAAAGCTATTTTGATTTTTAACGATAAAAATATAAATTTATTATTGGTGTTGAAACAATAATACTGAATTCATAATGATGTTTATCGAAGAAGAAACAATTTTTAATTGACATAAAAATTTTTTTTTTGAAGAATTCTTTTTCGAAATCTAACATGATATCTGATTTAACACTGAAATGAATGTAATACACCTTAACTTTTAAATAGTAAATATATATGTGTAATAAATCGACATGATACTTTAAAATATGACACAAAAGTATATGCTTAGACCCTAAAGTTGCTTTTGTCATTGTTCTTTATCCATATCCGAATCGCCGCACCAAAAATGTCATTCTCCACTAACTAGATTAATAAAGTTTTGATGATGGACACTTTTTAAAAAGGCATAATACATATATTGAATTTTAAATTTGGCTACAAATTTTAACTTTGATCTTCAATTTTCATAATACATAAACAAGCACTTTAATTTTTCATTTTTTAAACAAATAAACAGATGAGTTCTACATGGCAAAATACACGTAGGACACTATGTAGGACAAAAAGTGACATGTAGGATGACATATAGGATATGTGTGTCTATTTTGTTTAACTTTATACAAGTTTAAGTGTCTTTTTGTGCACAAACAGACATTTTAACTATCCATTTTTTAGATAAATAAACACACGAGTCCTGCATGGCAAAATACACGTAGGACACCACGTAGAACAAAAGGTGACATGTAGGATGACATATAGAACATGTGTGTCTATTTGTTCAACTTTATACAAGTTTAAGTGTCTATTTGTGCACACCCAAAATTGAAAGACATAAATATGATTCGAAGCTAAGTTAAATGGTATAATTATGTATTATTCTTTTAAAAAACACTAGTGTTTTTCTCATGTTCCTAAATAGACAAGTTGTTCGTAATTGCTTTTCTTGAATATGTAATAATCAATTTTTTTTTAATTATGTGCATATTGAAATTTGTATATCCAATTTTTTTTTCTTTCAAATTTACTTCCGGAACAATTTTAAACGTGTCGAATTGAATATTGGAAATTTAAAACATCTCATAATAATGTATTTGAATTTCAAAGTGAATTTTGAATCACTTTAAACTATGAGCCAGACCTTAAGTGCTTGATATTTAAACTTTGAATCTCTAGGTGAGTTTTTAAACCATCGAGTCAAACTTTAGTTTTATAATTATAAATTATATTTATATACGATGTAATTTTTTAATGGAAGAATTTCTAGATCCGCCCCAGGTGCAATATTGTTCAAGTTCAACTTGCTTTTAACTTTTTTTAAAGTTTGGATGCTTTTTACCATATAAATCAATATTAAATAGGAGGAAAATAAGTTAATTAGAAAAATATTTTTCAAATATTAAAGTCAATTTTAGACGTATTAGTTTAAAGTATAAATTTTGAAAGACATTTGGATATATTATACATATACTTAATTTTAATCACAAAATTAAAAAATTTATCTTACTTTAATTTATAATTATATTTTGTTCCATATCAAATTAAGACAATAAAAAAAGAAAAAAAGAAAAAAAAAGAGGAGAAATTACAAGCAAAGAGATTATCTTTGAACAAAATTTAACACTTCCACTTGCATCAAATGACATACACAACTATATGAAATTGTCATGTTTTGAAGAAAAAAATATATTTTTAGCCAACATGCATCCATTTGCTCTTTAATGGACGGAACTAAATAAAAATATTCTTTCATCATACAAATTGAATATTCCAGAAACTTCTAAAGATCGGTGCATACTGAACTCTGGTACACAAAAAATAAAATAGTCGTGACGCGATCTTGAAAAGTTATTGCTAATGATGATTAAATATTCCAGAAACTTCTAAAGATCGGTGCATACTGAACTCTGGTACATAAAAAATGAAATAGTTGTAACGCGATCTTGAAAAGTTATTGCTAATGATAATTGAATATTCCAGAAACTTCTAAAGATCGGTGCATACTGAACTCTGGTACATAAAAATGAAATAGTCGTGACGCGATCTTGAAAAGTTATTGCTAATGATAATTGAATATTCCAGAAACTTCTAAAGATCGGTGCATACTGAACTCTGGTACATAAAAAAATGAAATAGCCGTGACACGATCTTGAAAAGTTGTTGCTAATGATGTTTTGGATCAGGTCCTCCTGGTGCCACTCTATCTATAACATCCACCAATACCCTCCTATTACAAATTTTCTTTTTTCCCAAATAAGAACATATTTCTTGTAAAATCTTCTTGCTATCTATCTTTGATCTTATAATACTTTCAACCCCACGATAGCTAGTTGCCATTGAAATATTCACATTTGCAAAGAATAATAATAATAATAATAGAAGGAATACTAAGCTCAATTTGGAATTTGAGTTAGCCATTGAGATGATATATAGCTAGGAAAATTAAAACTCTTTAAGAATATAATTTGTGATAGGTGAAAGAGCTTATTGTAAGCTATATATAATAATAACAATCAAGTAAGGCATCAATAGACATCATGCAAATATATAAAAGTGAATTCAAAGGGGGAGTATCAATAGTGGAAACCATTTTAATCATGTGCATATAGAAAGTGTTTTTGGATCTTGTTTACTTGAATTCTTTTTTGGATTATATGGGGTTTTGTTTAATTAATTTTTTTTTTTTTGCTTTTCATCATGTTAAGCCCATTACCTAAAATCTTTACATAATGCATGTGATCACTTGTCCCCACTAATACACTCAAACTTTTGTTTCACTTTTATTTTGTCTCCTTAATCCATTATGAGATTGGTTTGTATGTGTTGGATGACTAGTCATCTTGTACTATGAGACATTACAACATCATATTCAATTTAATTTCATAAATAAAGTTCGAAAAAAATGATTAGTCGATAAATATATAATAGGTGTAGTTGCATATAAGAAATATGTGCACCGTTTATAAAATTATGATTCGATTAACTATTTGTATAAAAATTTCATTTAAGTTTAAAGGACACTTAAGTTAAGTGATTTTTTTAGGTTTAACCATTTGATATTTTAACTGCTTAATTGAGGTTCCCTCTAAAACATAAATTTTGGGATTTAATATCTTGTTTAATTTGAAAGTCTTTAATTTTTGCCTTTAGTATTTAAGTAAGAAAAAATGATTAAAAATATTTTTGACATCAAAATAACAAATAACTTTCGCTTGATATAAACTTCTATATTTTTTTTTATCATAATATAATATAAGTTATATCTTAAAATGCATAACAAATTATGCCACTTAAAGAAATTTACGTTGAGCAAAATAAAAGTTCTTTAAACTTATGTCTGGTGAAATTAAATCATAGAAATACTACAATAGCTATTTATGTTGTATAATTTAATTCCTATAGAACCATTACAAAATTATCTTTAACTTATGTCCATCAAAATTAAGTCATAGATAAGGATGCTTTAGTCCATAAATTTTCATTAAACAAGCAACATTAACAAAAATGAAATATCATTATATTTGAATATAAAAATTAAAAAACACTCCCAAAATAATCCACCTTCTTCACACTTTTCGATATCTTTTAAGTGTGCATAGAATAATTAAACCATATCCAAATATAATAGTTTATAAATTAAGTCATATAAAAAAAAGGCATAATACATATATTGAACCCTAAACTTGGCTTCAAATTTTAACATTGACCTCTAACTTTCATAATGCAAAAACAGACACTTTAACTATCTAACTTTTAAATAAATAAACACATGAGTCCTACATGACACAATATACGTAAGACACCATGTAAGACAAAAAATTACATGTAGAATGACATGTAGGACAGTTGTGTCTATTTGTTCAACTTTATACAAGTTTAAGTGTCTATTTGTGCACATTCAAAGTTAAAGGGCATAAATGTAATTTGAAGTCAAGCTAAAGGGCATATTTATATATTATGCCTAAGAAAAATTAACGTACAACAAACTCGATCAAAAAAGCATACGTAACATTTCAAATGTCCTGCTCAATTAATTCTTATGTCACACTTGTTGTACCTTTACACTCAAAACTTTTATGTACCTTTTGTCTCCTTAATCCATTATGACAAGAATTGGTCTATGGAAGTTATTGGATGAGTAGTCATCTTATCCTATAAGTTACTATTTCTTCTATAGTTTCCAAAGTAATGTTTGTCCCAATAAAATCAACACTAAAGGGAGTACAATTGTATTTGTATAAGTCGATTTTGAAAGTTAATATTTGATATTTAAAATTTGCTGACTCGATTATTTAAAATTCAAACTAGATAAACTCTACGAAAGACTTAGAAGTGACATCAGATTAGGGTTTATTATCCCATTACAAGTTGTTCCGGTGCCCATGTGGCATACGTAAGATTGAATAGTCTATTAATAAGTGGTTTATATATAATTTTATTTATCTAATATGAATAGTTCCAAGGACTTTCATGGATTCATTTTTTGTCAATAAATAAATAAAAAAATAGAAAATAACATATTTAAAGGTATTAACAAGAGATATATTATATTTTACGTGTCGCGATGAAGTGATAAGTATAATGATGAAGTATTTGTTTTATCTCACCAACACAAACAATTACAAGTAGTTATGTCAATCAAGATTAAATGAATAAAAAGGGATTAATGTTGTTTTTATTTTTTATTGTACTAAAAATGATTTTAAGCGATGATTAAATAGCAATAATATTTTAATTGTTGTTAAAAATATTATGTAGAGGTCATTAACACTCTTTGTGAATGTCTCTAAAATTTAAAGCGACAACAGATCCAATTGTAATTAACTAATTTTGTCGGTAACTCTTTGTTAATATATATATTTATTTCTGCTAAAAAATTGTTTTTATTGTGGTTTCTAATCAATGAGATTAGAATCTGAATCCTCATACTTCTCAATCCACTAATTTATCAGCCATTTATCGCTACTATCAACAATAATAACACACTCAGTATAATTTAACAAACAAAATTCGAAAAAGTAAGATATATATGAATCTTACCTTACTTTTACGGAGATGGAAAATTCATTTTCGAAAAAACATCGACTCAACGTATTTTGATATTGTTCTAATTGCACCTTTGTATTCTAATCGCCGCACCAAAAATGGCATTTAGCCACTAATTGATGAAGAATCTTTTGATTCAATGGACACTTTTTTCATTATGAATTTTTAAATACATTAATTGTTCTTTCATGATCCTAAATAGGCAAGTTGTCTATAATTGTTTTTTCTTAACAATGTACTTGTCAAAATATAAAAAGAGTTTTTTGGATCTTATAACCTAATATATTTTGGAATATGAAATTTTGTAAATAATTTGATTTCATGTTAAGCCCATTACACCTAATATTTGCATAATCCATGTCACTTGACCCTACTAATAACTGTTTTTTCTTGAGAATCTACTTTATCTAACTGACAATTATAAGATATATTAAATCTTTTGGAAATTTAACAATATAGTACTAAGAAATTACAAAGTTTTAAGATTATATAATTAACTAATCTTAAAGCTTATGTGGAAAGAACCAAAACAAGCAACGAAATGACATAATCTTGTTGTGTTCTTCTAATTAAAGTGTCTTTTCTTTACCATGTTTTGTATAATATATACTGCTTTCTTTGTTTTAATTTAAATGTTTTATTTTTTTTGTTTCCTTAAAAAAGATTATTATTTTTTATATTAGTGAGACCTCTATAATACCTTCGTAATATATCTATATACTAACATGATATCATTAAGATTAGCTGTAGGACACAATGATACCATCAAATTATATCGATATATTGTTATGATACATATCATTGATGTGTACTTCAATCATTCAACGACACCTCCAAGATACCATTATATACTGACATGCTATCATTCAGTATTGTTTCACATAATCAGTAATACTCCTCATGTCATGTACGATGCCATTAAAATATGTGAATATACTATTGTGATAGCGCAAACGTTACCTTCATTCATTAATTCACAATACTAGTCATTGTTAATGATATCATAACAATATATACATATACTGTTATGATATCATTAAAGTTTCCTGCATTCATTCATATACCTCCAATATATATAATACATACTATCGTAGACTAATTAACATTCTTTCAAGGGAGGAACTCATAATTTATCGATGATACCATCACAACTATCATATACTGACATGGTATCATTAAGGACTATTTTTTATAACATGTAACTCTCTTCAAATCATGTATGATACCATCATTATATATGAAAATACTGTTGTGGTAGCACTAAAGTTTCCTTCATTCATTTATTACAAAACTACCCATACTATATCAGTTTATCCGTATATTGTTGTGGTATCATTAAGGCTTCCTACAGCCAAAAAAGAAGAAGAAGAAGAAATTACCTATGTCATTTATCTTCTCACTACATCAAAAATGACCTTTAGCAATAATTGATCAACGATTAGCTTAATTGCTTAAATGTGATTTTTAAAGGCAATTAGCTAGCACTCTTTGTAAACGTCTTTAAAGCGGACCCAATTGCAATTAACTAATGTTTGTAAAGACTTTAAAACTCTTTATTAATGTGCATATTTCTTTCTGCTAAAACTGTATCTGTTATAGTGTCTGTTGAGATTAGAATCTAAATCCTCATACTTCTCAATTCACTAATTTATTTGTTACCACCATCAACAATAATAACATAATCAAAATATAATTTCACAAATAAAATATGAGAAAGTAAAATAAAACTAACTTTACTCCTACTTTTATAAAAGTAAAAAGTCTATTTTCGATAAATCTTCGACTCAGTCTCTTTTGACATTGTTCTAATTGCACCTTTATATTCTAATCGCCGCACCAAAAATGGCATTTAGCCACTAATTAATGAAGAATCTTTTGATCACTTTTTTTATTATGAATTTTTAAATACATTAATTGTTCTTTCATGATCCTAAATAGGCAAGTTGTCGATACTTGTTTTTTCTTAACAATGTACTTCTCAAAATATAAAAAGAGTTTTTTGGATCTTATAACCTAAAATACTTTGGAATATGGAATTTTGTTTAATAATTAATTTATTTCTTTTTGCTTTCATGTTAAGCCCATTACACCTAAAATTTGCATAATCAATATCACTTGACCCTACTAATAACTGTTTTTTCTTGAGAATCTACTTTAACTAACTGATAGTTTTAAGATATAGTATTAATTTTTGGACATTTAACAATATAGTACTAAAAAATTACAAAGTTTTAGATTATTTAATCAACTAATCTTCAAGCTTATGTGGAAAGAACAAAAACAAACTACGAAATGACATAATCTTGTTGTGGTCTTCTAATTAAAGTGTCTTTTCTTTACTAATTTTTTTCATTTCTCTAAAAAAAAGAGTATTGTTTTTTTATTTAGTAAGTTTTTCAATTTCAACATTATATGTGACATATTAGAGACCACAAGATTTAAATGATTATACACATCTTTAATTTAATTAAGACTACAAAATTTAAAAAAGTTTCTTTATTTCTTAAACATTGTGCGGAAACACTTAAATTAATCATTTTTGGCTCGTCATTTTGTAGGTGACCATGTTCTTTTGTAATGTATTTTATTTCTTTCATGTCTTTTTAAGTTCTTAAAACGTTTAATTAGTAATGTGAGACAGATCGAGTTAAAATTCTCATTATAGGTTTGACAAAACTTAATAATTTTTGAATAAAACTTGTCTTCTTAAAAGTTTAGAATTCGTAAGCTAAAAATTTTGAATCCGTCTCAAAATTGTAAAGCAATATTTTGAGAGGTTTTAGAAATAACTACAAGAGAGCATAGTTATATTAAACTATATATATATATTATCCAACAAGGCATGTTCTTATGGTTATAAAATCACATGCTTTAAAAGATTCCATATGAATGTAAACAATGCATATATCCAAAAAAAATAAAAAATCAAATGCATTAATCCCTCAAAAGTGTTATGGCCTTTGCCCTTTTGGCCATTTACCAAATACTTTAATCAAGTCATAATTCAATCTAATTTGAAAATATTGCAAAATGTTCAAAACTAGTCTTAGTGTGGAAGCTCAATGATGCCCCTTGGATGCTTGAAAAGACCATATTCTCACCCTCCCTCCTAAAGTGATTACAAAAGTTTCACTAGTTTATGACTTAATTATTTAAATATACGCTAGTTTGTAATATTACGAGATTTTAGTGCATTCAGATACATCAAGATACATGTGTCGCGGATTCATGGGGTCAAAGTTAGGTGTAGTTTGTTCTATGTACATTGTATTCAAGTGAATTCACATGTTCTGGGATAAATGGGAAAATCTCACTCGCCTCCCTCTCATCTTGCTCTCCACTCGCATAACTTGCTTGCTAATCTAATATCCCAGGTATATGGGCGAATCTCACTCACCCCCCTTCTGTTCTCGTTCACCTCTCTCCCTATATCAATAAATCTAGTAGCAAAATAACATGTATCTAGGTATATCTAACTTGAAATTTGATATAAAAAAAATTAACTAGTGAAATTAAATATAATTATTTTAAACCGTAAGAAGAATTAGTAATTATGATAGGAATAGATGTATAATTAGGTAGTTTCTTCTAAAAATTTATCTTGCATTATATTGTTTTCCCTCTCTCAATTAAGTAATACTTGGTGTAACTTTTTTTTTTTTGGGTAAAGTTTATCCTTTTCATTTTTTTGGTTTTTGTCTATTAAGCTTTCAGACATTTGCATTTGCCCTTGATAGAAAATAATTTGCTTTTTTTGTGATCCTATTCCACATTTGTAGGTGATCAAACTTTGTCAATGTGTTAATGGATAGCTATACCTACATTATTACATTCCTAGAAATACAGCAACCACTACCAAGTGTACATTTAGTTTTTGTTAAAATATATGGATAAGACTGCTTCATTCTTAACTAGAGATCTCGAGTTCAAGCTCTGTGTATAAAAAGAAACACTATCCTGAATAGACCTTGTAAGCAAAGGAGTCATTGTGCATTGTGTTTAGTAAAAATCTATGTTTCACCTCTGATTCTTCTGTAACTCTATTTTAGTTCATTAAATATAATGAACTTCTTTGTTTAATATTTGAAGTAGTGCTTACTTCACATTGTACATACAATTTCTTCGTGTCAAACATTGATTATTATTATCTTTTACAAACTTTAAAAATTATGAGTTTTTTTTTTAAATATAAATATAAACTTATGGTTCAAATTTTAGATTCAAAAAATTAAAATCACAAATTTGAAGTTCAAATTCGGTGATTGATTTCAAGTGAAATTTTGTTTGGAAGTATTATAAACGAGAAAATGGCCAAAAGCCCCCCTAATCTATATTCGAATTTTCAACTACACACTTTAACTTTACGGGAGTACTATCACCCTCCTAAACAGTTTAAAACTGAAATAGTTTCACCCCTGAAAAATCATAACCACACCTACATTGACCTGTAAAATTCACGCGTTTGACACGTGAAAATTTAATTAATTTATTATTTTTCTTTAATTCTCTTATAATTCTTTCCCCCTTTTTCCTATACTCATTCAATTTCTTCAAATCCTAAAGCAATTTTTTTTTCCCGATCCCTTCAAATTCCTATGATAACTTCACAATTACTTTAAACACCAAAGTCCCTCAAAATTGGATCATGAGAAACAAGAGAGAGATGAGAGGATGGGGAGGCTACCCCCCAGAACAACCAGCAGTCGAATGCCGAACAACAGAGAAATCCTCAAACGCTAGATACAAAATTACAGTTCTTCAGATCAAATTTGTGTTGTTTTGTATAAGAACAGGTTCACAATACACCCACCAATGTCCAACAGGAAATGTAGGAATGGAGGGGGGGGGGTTGCTGGTGTTTTGGGTTTCACGAAGGCGATGACAATGGTGGCGTTTCGCCGGTCAGTCGAGTAGCGGAGAGATGGAAACCTAAAAACAAACTAAAAAAAGTGAGGGGAGGGAAAGAGAGAGGACGAATAAATCTAATTCAAATCTCGTTTTTAGGTGGTATAAATACATCTCATTTTATTTTTAATTGATTTGATTGGTTTATAAATTTTTTTTCATGAGAATCTAAAAGCTTGTGTGAAATCGACAATGGTAAATTCGGTGAAGATGGTGATGGCAATGATGGTTTAGAGATAGTGAATGGTGGAGGAATTTGATCTTTATTGTTCTGGAGAAGAAAGACAATAAATAAATAAATAATAAATACATATATTTACGAATAAAAAAATTAAATAAAGTTTTAATATTTGTCTTTTGTGCTCATTCTCTAGAGAGTGAAATACACTCTCTTTGCCAGCTAAGCATTTAAGGGGGTAATTATTTCAGTTTTAGATAGTTCACGAGGATGATAGAATTTTCGTAAAATTAAAATGTGTAATTGAGAATCCGAATATAAATTGGGAAGGCTTTTGACCATTTTCTCTATTATAAACACATACATTTGTTTAGGTGATTGATTTCAAGTTAAATTTTGTTAAAAAGTATTACACACATATTTGACTATTGAAAAGATTAGAATTCCAAAATTTTCACGAACTTAAAAGATAACAAAAAAATAGTTCTACTTTTTTCACTTTAAATTATCCACAAAAAGAAAAAACTTCCATTTATATTCACGAAAAACACAACTTTAATTTTCAAATATTATTTTTTTTAAAAAAAATCACAAAAAAGAAGAAGGAAAAACTACACAAAATAGACCTTATTGTGAAATTATATATCCAAATTAAATTCAACCAAAACGATTTAGCCTTAATAGACAAATGACCCAAACTATTAACCTGCTTAGTCCACTTTCTCCTTTATTATTTCGTGTATGATGTCAACATAACATTACTATCATGATTAATCCTCTGTGATACTCCATCGGTATATAGATATTATATCGATATCATATAGGACCAAACTTAATTGACTCTATGATACTTCGTTGATATATTGATATTATATCGATATCGAATTAGACTCTTTTCTTGAGAAATAAATAAAAAAATAATTAAGAGAAAATTATTAAATTCACAATCTTATTTATTAAACTTCAAATTAGTAGAAATGATGATTTTTATAATTTTTTTAAAAATTAAAATATTGAAATATTAAAACATATCTCAATGATACCACGACAGTATGTAGATATACTATAGTGATATCATGGATGATTGAGTAATCTCATTGAAGGACTAAAGCAAGCCTCAATGAAAAAATTGTTCAGTTACTCATTTATATCATAAGAGTATATTATACATTGATGGTATTTAGGAGAAAGAAGCAATCCTACAATGAAGACACTGCTTATTTACTCTTTGATACCATCAAAGTATATTCATATACTGTGATAATATCATAGACGAAAAAAAACAACCTGTGATTCTTTTTTATTTTTTTTCGATACATGTCCTCTTAAAATAACCCCCCCCCCCCCTCCAAAATTTCTTTTTCAAATTACAAAAAGATCTTTAAAAGGGTAGGAAATTTTGAAAATTATAATTAAATAAAATCTGTATTTAGGTAATTTTTCAACGAAAGAAAAAGAGAAAATTATATGAAACAACATATTATTAATTTAAAATAAATGATATAACCATAGTTTCATTTAATTCTAATTCGTAGCGAACACTTTGCCGTTTACCTCTCTCCCCAGAATCTCGCTCGCCACTCTCCTCCGCCTCTCTCACTTTTACAAACACAAATGTATAAATTGTGTTTGTATTTATATAAAGCGAGAGAAAGCTATATATACAAATATATATTACTTCGCCCTATACACTTATAGTTATACAATACAAATCTTTCCCTGCTCACTTCTCTTTTGTCTTTCTCTCTTCTCAGTTTATACAAACACAAATCATACAAAATACAATGTATAATTTGTGTTTGTATAAATCGAGAAGAGAAATTTGATATACAAATATCACTATTTCAACTCGATTAAATTATATACGAATTCAAACTTTAATGCAGATATACAATCACAAAGTTCATATACACATATTCAAACGTAATTTTCATAGACACCGACACCCGATTTATACAATCAAATGTCGTTTGTTATGAAGTGCAAATAACATAAATATAACTATAGAGCATAATACTATTTTTATGTTTGCTAAACCTAAAATTACTCGGAAAAAAAAACATGATCAAAAGACCCAAATTTGAAGTCGAAAATTAGATGAGCCCATGAATCCATGAAAGTCCAATAAAAGTATGACCCGGAAATCTATCGTCTTATCCAAAGACACAAACACAAGCCATTAGTTAGTAGTAGTAAGTAGTGACCAATACACTGATGCCTAAAGTTCTTCTTCTTCTTCACTGAGAATCACAAAAATGGCTTCACTATTGGGAACTTCTTCTTCTTCAGCAGCAGCAGCAGCAATTTTAGCTTCTACACCCTTCACTTCTCGTTCCTCTAAGTCTGTTGCTTTATCCCTTTTCCCATCTTCAGGTATTTAAATAAATGTGTTTTTTCAACTTATTGTGTTCGCATTGTTAGTCGGTGTTCAAATTTTATGTATATTATGTCATTTCTAGTTTTCCTTTGAATTGGGTTTGATTTTTTTTTGTGAATTTTTGGGTTCTTGGTTGTTGATTATGAGCTAGAATTTTGATGGGTAAGTGTTTTTTTTTATTGTAAAGATTGATATTTTTGTACTGATTTTGGTCCTACTGTGTAATGGGTGTTTACATTTTTTTGATATCTCTATACTTTGAATTGGTTTTTGAGAGTGTGTGAATTTGGACTCTTGGTAGTATAGAGCATTTGTGTATTCAGGTAGTTTTTGGATTTTTTTGGTATTCGTATTTATGAGGTTTACTGTGTTTAGGTGATCGTATTTTGTGGATGTTGTTACGGTTCCTTGCATATAGTTGTTACTGATTTGCTATTCGTTGTGATGTTTCTTCACTTGTTCTTTTCGTTTTATTAACTTTGTTGAGCTGACGGTTTTTCGGAAACAATCTTTCTACCTTGAAGAGGTAGCGATAAGGATTGTGTATTCCCTCGACTCTACTTTGTGGGATTTCACTGAATATTATTCTTGGATTATTGGTAGTGGTTATGAGTTTATGAATTGATGGGCAATGTTGTTGTAGGACATAGCCAAGGGAGGAAGTTTTATGGAGGAATTAGACTCCCAGTTAAGAAAGGGAGGTCCCAATTTCATGTGGCAATTTCCAATGTTGCAACTGAAATCAGCCCTGCTCAAGAACAGGTACCAATTTTTCATGATATGGTGATTTCATCAGGTGTTTTGCTAAACAGTTTGGGTAATTTGTGTGGAAGATTTCTATTTTCTATATAATAATGTGGGGTTTGGGTGTTTGGTTGTGGAGTTTGACAGAATTTAAGTTGAGGCTATGAAGCAATATTTTCTGAAAAGCTTATACACTGTCCCTTTGTCTACTCCCTCCGTTTCAGTTTCAATTTGTTTGTCTAGTTTTGACTCTACACAGAGTTAAAGAAAATAAAAGAAGACTTTTGAATATTGTGATCTTAAACTAAAGATCGCTTTAATCTTGTCATGTGTAAAGTTAGAATTAAAGAGTTGCCAAAAAAGGAGACATTTTTTCATTAAATGAACTAAGCAAAACAAACAAATTGAAACGGAGGGAGTATTGTATTATTGATGGTGGAAATGAATGTTACACGGAGAGTTCAAAATTAGTTTGACAAAGGAAACATGATATCGAAGTAACTTTGGATACAACAACATAACCAGGGAATTCATCAAGTGGGGTCGGGTCTGAGGAGGGTAGAGTGTATGCAGACCTAACCATTACCTTGTGGATGTAGTAGAGACTGTTTCAGATAAGAATTACTTTGTATATTTTAATGTATTCGAGTTCTTTAACATTGTAAAAGTTTTACAAAAATGATGTCAATCATGTTATGATGTCCCAAAGAGGAAAGATTGTCATACCAAATAGCTCATGGGAGTATTAAGTTTCAGGGCAAGGATTATCCAAAGTCGAATTCAAAATAGTTTTGTTAGGTTCAGCTTAGAAAGTTACAACACTTGGGCAAAATGATCTATTTGGAAGGCAATGTATTTGCAACCCATTTTATTTTGGGGGAGGGGGGATTTACCAAGTATATTGATTCCTTTTTGGGACTGCTTTGGACTGTTTATCCTTCAGCCGAGGGTCTATCAGAAACAACCTCTCTACCTCTAAGGTAGGGGTAAGGTCTGCGTACACTCAACCCTCCGCGGATCCCATTCTGTGGGACTACACTGGGTATGTTGTTGTTGTTGTACCAAGTATATTGATAAGCTTTTACCTACTTTGTAATTTTTAGGCTCAGAAACTTGCTGAAGACAGCCAGAGACCGGTGTATCCATTTCCCGCCATAGTGGGGCAAGATGAGATGAAGTTGTGTCTTTTGCTGAATGTAATAGATCCAAAGATTGGAGGCGTGATGATTATGGGTGATAGAGGAACTGGGAAGTCCACCACGGTTAGGTCTTTGGTGGATTTACTTCCAGAAATAAAAGTTATTTCTGGTGATCCATTTAATTCAGATCCAGATGACCAAGAAGTAATGAGCGCTGAAGTCCGTGACAAATTGAGGAAGGGAGAGCAGCTTCCTGTATCTCTCACCAAAATCAACATGGTTGATTTACCACTAGGTGCTACTGAGGACAGGGTGTGTGGGACAATCGACATTGAGAAAGCTCTTACCGAGGGTGTGAAGGCATTCGAGCCTGGTCTTCTTGCTAAAGCTAACAGAGGAATACTTTATGTCGACGAGGTTAATCTTTTGGACGACCATTTAGTAGATGTTCTTTTGGATTCTGCAGCATCAGGATGGAACACTGTTGAAAGAGAGGGAATATCAATTTCACATCCTGCTCGATTTATCCTTATTGGTTCAGGTAATCCTGAAGAAGGAGAACTTAGGCCACAGCTTCTTGATCGATTTGGAATGCATGCCCAAGTCGGGACTGTGAGAGATGCAGAACTAAGAGTGAAGATCGTCGAGGAAAGAGGTCGTTTTGACAAGAACCCCAAGGAATTCCGGGATTCATACAAGGGGGAGCAAGAAAAGCTCCAGAGCCAAATCACCTCAGCCAGGAGCGGGCTTTCTTCTGTTACGATTGATCATGATCTCCGCGTTAAAATCTCTAAGGTCTGTGCAGAACTGAATGTCGATGGATTGAGAGGTGATATAGTCACTAACAGAGCAGCAAGAGCATTGGCTGCACTTAAAGGAAGAGATAAGGTAACCCCAGAAGATATCGCCACTGTCATTCCCAACTGCTTAAGACACAGACTTAGGAAGGATCCATTGGAATCTATCGACTCAGGTTTACTTGTTGTTGAGAAATTTTACGAGGTTTTTGGCTAGAGAGATAGATGGCTTTCTTCTTTGGGTAAACATTTCCCTGCACCAAGCTGTTTTATAGAGTACCATACTTGTTTTTGTCTTAATTTTCCATTCTCAAATCATCTAAAGATTTGACAATTGTCAAAACTGAAGATTGTCTGTGTACTGTGCTTAAGAAATGTGTTCAGAATCACCTCTACTTAAACTTACTGGTATTTCATTCTTGCTTTGGCCTAAGGTTCCCAATGTTCTAACTCTGGCCTCGTTTTGTCTGACTCGAAAATGAACCCCATAGTCAATCTTTGGTGGGAGTATCACTTCCTTTATACCAAAGAACTCTCCTACGGTTCAAGTTCCAGCAGAGACAAAATACATTACGTAATGCCTTTTCATCTACGTGTACTTTGGAAGACAAATATGCTAATGGAAACTGCAATAGTAGAGGTGCACGCAAGTTGGCCCAAACAGAATATACTTTCACAGAGAGCAATGGCTATAAATACATATGGAGACACATATTTTATGTGATTTTGAAGGAACTATCTCTTATGTTCAAAGTTCAAAGGCGCGAAAGAGTTGACAATAACATCTTTCATTGACGACTTCTGTTCCAAAATCTAGGTCTTCGTTCTTGAAAATCAGGGGGACGTTGGTACACAGTCGATGCAGCTTTAATCAAAATAGCAGCAGTAAAAGCCCATATTATATACTTCTCATTCTCTGTTTGATGATCAAAGAAATGGATTACATACTTATCTCCCATGTGTTCAAACTCTTGCTCTCGTCGATTCTCATCCTAAATCAACCAATAATTCATTGTAAGAGCAATTGAAGACGAAACTTGTAAACAAAAAGAGAGAGTTTGTAGACTTTACTAACCTTAAGAAACATTTCTAGAGGTGCATCAAATATTGATGCTACTTCTGCAGTATTTATTAACGGGTTGAATGCGTTGCGATCCCAAAGTATGCCCACAACTGGAATCACTGTAGTTCCCTTCTGAGGAAATACAAAACAAAACAGCAATATCATACCATAAGCATCAATGCAATAGAACTCTGCTATCAAGAAATTTCAATATCCCACGAAATGAAACCGAAAAGTTTGCATTTGAAACTTGCAACTGTAACTTCTTATATCAGCTAAGCATTGATCATAAGTTCTGAAAATGTAACAGATCACTTAAACTGGTCATCAATATTCATGCAGCTGAGGAACCTTAAAAGTGCAACAATAATATACACAATGTAATCGCACAAGTGGGGTCTGAGGAGGATACAGTGTACGTAGACCTTACCCTATCTTAAAAGTGAATGAACACAAAATAATGTCTCAAATGATCGCTAATGAAGATAACTGCATTACCTTGGCGGTAAAGGATTCAAGAACAGTGACAACATCTACAAGTGAACGATCTAATCCAATCTCCTCCTCGGCCTCTCTGAGTGCTGTCTCAATGTCATCGGCATCACCTTCTTCTACTTTTCCACCAGGCAAAGCAACTTCACCTAAAAACAGTTTAATGAGAGGTTGACGAACTTGAATCTTAGGTCACAAATTAAAGCCTCGTGCCAAGTGAACTAAATCGAGTATTTAAGTGGAGAAGGGCAAAGGAACGACTCTCATCATCCTTGAGTTTCAAATGTTGCAATTGGCTCAAAAGGATTGGCTCCGACCTCAAACAAGTAGAGCTTAGCTATATGAATCCTTACTATTTCATTTAAACTCATTTCATATCATCATCATACAAAATGAAACAAAAGTAAAAATGAGTCAAATATACATATAAATAATAGCAATAATAATATTAAAAGTTCTCTAATAAGTGTTTTAACTTAGTTAAAGATAGTTCACCATACAATGTTGGGAAAATGCACCAGCATCTCCAACTTATGCTCGAAATCTCAGAGACACAAATACACTATACTAAGGTCCTATTACCCCTAAACTTATTTTATAAATAATTTTTTACCCTTTTCGGTCTACGTGGCATTATCTTGTGGGCCCAGCGCGTGTTGATATTTTGTTTAACCTAGTGCCACGTAGGCCTAGAAGGGGTAGAAAATTATTTGTAAAATAAGTTCAGGGGTAATAACATCTTAGTATAGTATAACTATGTCTCTGAGATTTCGGACATAGGTTGGGGTAGTTATGCATTTTCCCTACAATGTTTACGAGTTTCTAACTTAAACTATCAAATGTTTGCTTTTCATACACTTCAAACCAAAAAAATTTACACGATAACAAAGAATGCTATTAGCCTTTACCGGCATTAGTACATTATGATAAGATCTCATGTCACTACAACGTTTAGGGTCATTTACAAACATATTTAGAGTGTGTTTGGTATGAAGGAAAACATTTTCCAGAAAATGTTTTTCAATTTTCTTCATGTTTGGCTGGGGCAAAAGTTTTGGAAAATGTTTTCCAAATCAACTCATTTTCCTCAAAATTAAGGAAAATGACTTCCCTTCAAAAATTAAAGAAAACATTTTCCAAAGTTCTCCTCAAATTTCAAGTTACATTTTTTTTTTGGGGAAAAACATCAATTTTAAAAAAAAATATTTTCAATTTCAAAATTTTATTTTTTCACCCGATCTTTTACCACCCCGGCCCCCCTCCCCCAACACCACCCTC